>NW_024347663.1:0-29798 GCF_902729225.1 Pteropus medius
GCTCACTCCTGGCGTCCCATATGCCTACACTCGAATCTTTGTCTTTTTCACACTGGATAGCTTTTGGCCTTGGGTTTAGCTTGGAATGCCCAGCAGCCTCCATGTCAAATGGAGAGAAACAGTGATAACCACTGTAGATCTTGTCTGTTAGGTGCTTAAACACTAGGACGTTGTGAGCATTTAGTAAACTGTAGCATCGTGGAGACCAGGAACCTGACTCTCCATTTCCCGACTGCTTAGAGACAATATCTGGTACAAAGGCAGGAAAATTAGGCCTATGCAAACCTCCAGGTCACAACTTCTCCTCTTCTCTGTACTGAGCATTTTCCCAGCCACCTCTATCACACGTGCTGCTGACTGAATGAAGGCGCCGTTTCTGTATTGTTTCCTTCCCCTCAAGTTGCAGCTCCGCAGTGTTATTAGGGATCGTCTCTCCTGGGTCTCTTCCCTGAGATACTTACGCAGCAATGCGAATGCCGAGTTCTTCTCCTAAGCACATGAGGATTTTAACATTTAACTTTAGCTCCTCTACCACCCATGGAAAGAGATGGAAAGATTGTCTCTCATGTGAAAATTATCAGAAAAATCTACCTTTGAGATTAGGTTCCACCATACAATATGTATGTGAAATTCTGTAAGCAATTTCACAGCTTCTCTTAGTAAACGAAAGAAAAAAAAATCACTATTTTCTCTACTTCCCGGACACAAAATAAATATTGATGAATTGAATGATTGAAGGCTTAAGAAAATCATTTGGAAAGTAAAAAATTATAGGACTAAGAGTTGTGTCAGCTATGTGAGCAGAGAGATGCTTTCAGATCTTGAAATAATAATTTTTAAGGTGCTGGCTCTGTTGTCTAATTAAAGAGAGAAACAGTGGGGTCATAGCAGCAGAAATTCGAGGAAATTTTAAAATGTGAGAGAACTGTGAGTACAGCAGTTACTGTGCGACGTCATGATAGTTCTCATTCTTTCTGAGTATGTCTATAATGAAGCTTTAATAACACCCTTATGCTAGGACTGTTGAAGATTCATGAGGCAATAATGCAAAAATGTGTTTCTCTGACATAGTGTTCATTAAATGTCAAGTATTACAAATGTGAAGATCAGTATTGGAAATAGCGATGGTCAACCAGGTAACTGTGAATTCTAATAGACACCTCCCAATCACTGGCATCCCCAGTTCTCAGATCTCAGGTCTCAGGTGGCTTTCTTCCTATTTATTCAGAGCCAACATGAAGGACCAGATATAAACGGAGACATATGAAATGAAGTACGTTTTATATCTTGGTAAAAGATGAACTTGCACTAAGACTAGTTCCATCAGATTTCCCTGAATGATACAATATGAGTTCGAACACTCCTCTTGAGAGTGTTAAAGCTCTGATGAGTTAGCATTAAGTATAGGTCAAATTCTTGGTCCTTCATGCTGACCATGTCATAATGTTGTTTTATTAAATTTCTGAACTTGATCCTGGTTTTATTTGGATGCTTATCCTGGCATAAAAGCAATTGCTAAAATTTTGTGTTTTTATTTTATTCAGGACACTCTACTTAGATATTCACGTGTATTGAATTAGAATCTTCCTATTAAATGTGAACGTGTGCTATTTGGTATCTTCACACTACAGTGAACAAGATGAAGCCAAGAGAGGCATGGCTCCCCAAGTCATCAGGTAGAAAGAAGTGGGCCAGAATCACAGCACTGCCCCGGCTGCAGATCCATACCTTTCGTCAGCCCTCGGTCAGGTGCTCCCCGGAGGGTTGGCACACCAAGGGAAGAGGTCCTGTGAGTCCCATTTGTTCTTGTAACTCCAATTAGGATCATACTGCCAAAACCTGGTTGATTGAAAGAATAAGAAGAATGCATTTATTTGCAAGACATCGTGTAGGGCATTGAGCGTGTTGCTTGCTTTAGCAGCACTAGCTGAAGATATATGTTCAAGCAGTTATTCTTCTTCTCCAGGAGAAAGTCAGAGATCCTACTGTGGTGGTCATAACGATACTTTCAAAGTCTCTGATAATTCCTACTCCCTTCATTCTTGCAGACAGAGGAGCAGCATGAGGAGGGAGAACCAGAGCAGCGTGTCCGGCTTCCTCCTCCTGGGGCTCCCCATCCGGCCAGAGCAGCAGGGCGTGTTCTTCACCCTGTTCCTGGGCATGTACCTGACCACGGTGCTGGGGAACCTGCTCATCATCCTGCTCATCAGGCTGGACTCTCGCCTCCACACGCCCATGTACTTCTTCCTCAGCCACTTGGCCTTCACTGATGTCTCCTTTGCATCTGTCACTGTCCCAAAGATGTTGAGGGACATGCACTCTAAGGACAAGTTCATCCCCTATGGAGGGTGCATTTTACAGATGTATTTTTTCATAGTTTTTTGCTGTCTTGATAATCTCCTTCTTGCAGTGATGGCATATGACAGGTACGTGGCCATCTGTCACCCTCTACACTATACCACCATCATGAGGGAAGGGTTGTGTGTGCTGCTGGTGGCTGGCTCCTGGTTTGTCTCCTGTGGCACTGCCCTCTTGCACACCCTCCTCCTGGCCCAACTGTCTTTCTGTGCTGACAATATCATTCCCCACTTCTTCTGTGACCTTCCCCTCCTACTCAAGCTGTCCTGTTCAAATACCTCTGTCAATGATCTAGTCATATTTACCGCAGTGGCTGTGCTTGGCATTATTCCATTGAGTGGTATTATAGCCTCTTATGGCCGTATTGGGGCCTCTATCCTGAGAGTCCCCTCTACCACAGGGCTCCGCAAAGCCTTGTCCACATGTGGCTCCCACCTCTCTGTGGTGTCTCTCTTCTATGGAACAATTATAGCTCTGTACTTTTCCTCTTCATCAAGTGATTCCAATGACAAAGCCATGATAGCCTCTCTGATGTATACAGCGGTGACCCCCATGTTAAACCCCTTTATTTACAGCCTAAGGAACAGAGACATAAAACTGGCTCTAGGGATTCTTTTCAGAAACAATATCCTAGTCACCAAGTGAGAATCATCTAACCGTGTTCTTATTTCACCCACGGCCTTTGTCATATGGATCTTCTCAAAAACTTGCATGTCTATCACCTATGTCGCCAGAACCGTCCCAAGTGTTCTTCATAGGCTGATACGTTATTGGATTTAATCCCTTCATCTTTAATCGTATCCATTGAACATTTCTTTTTCAATCATTTTAAATATGGCATTTCTGAAACATGCGTTTATCTTGTAGTCTCAAAGCACCAAACTACTTATCAGTCAGGAGTGTGATTCACATTCGTAAATAGATTGAGCCTGTTTTGTCTCTTACTGGAGAGCGAGGAGACTTGCTGAGACACAGAACACACCAACCACCTCTCAGAAGGAAAACAGCACCAGCATTTTCCATTCCCTTTTTAAAGATAAAACCGCTTTTGCTTTAAGACATGATTAGATGTAGGAAATGTGACGGTGTTTTAGATTAAGCTAGACTTTTTCACACCCGATTTGTCGACCCCCTGGTGGTAGCTGTTCAGAATTCTCAATGTGCTATAGTATGTCTCATTTCGCCTAAAATGAAATGATGATTTGTACGTTAAAGTGGAGCTAGTTTAAGTTTTGTGGAATATATTTTTGATAGGTAAAGAAACCCTCCTTCGCAATAGGTGATATAACTTTAATTATAATTGAGTTTGTACTCGTTGAAGTAAATGCAGTATCAATCAGCTGCTTATTTCCTCATTCTTACTATTGTTTTCTATAGCTATAAATATTCAATAAAGTTTTCAATGTTTATTTGAATAAGGTCCAGAATGCTTACCTTCTTAATGTAGTAGCTACTTGATAAAGTGCTTCTGAGGGCTAAACGAACTTTAGTTTGAATGTATCTGTGACAAGTACTTAACAGGGCAGCACAGAGTAGTCAATTGAAAGATCAAATTTCCCCATTCCAGGAAGACTCTACTTTTTGCCTCTGAGTTGAATTTATGTGGTGAATACAACCTATATCGGCCTAATTTTAGTCTGGAGAAAGGAGTGTTGTCTTGTTCCCACACTGAGCGCTCCCACTTCTCATAGGGAGAAGCTGAGTGCATGCCGTCACAACTCACACACAGGAAAACACTTAGTGCCTGAATATTATGTGCCAGGCGATTTTTAAGTTCTGGGAATAAAAAATGGGAAAGATAACATCGAAACGAAGACAGGACTGAGGACAGGTGAGGGAGCATGGGGATATCTGGGGAAAAGCACTCCAAGCATGAAGATCGGCAACTAGCAATACCCTGAGGTGAGACGTCCCCTGGCTTATTAAGGGGGACTCTGCACAGGGCCAAGAGGGGGAGGAATGGAAGGCAGTACATTTACAGATATCAGGGGACAAATTTGGTGGAGAAGTTACGGTCATTGTAGATGCATTAGCCAATGTTCTCCAGAGAAATAGAATCAATAAGCTGTGAGAGTGTGTGTGTGTGTCTCTGTGTGTGTGTGTGTGTCCACGAGTGTGTAGAAAGAGAGATGTATATTAAGGAACTGGCTCATACAATTGTGCAACTGTGGAGGTTCGTAAGTCCCAAATCTGCAGGCTAGGCTGGCAGACAAAAACCCGAGGAAAAGTTGCAGTTTGAAGTGAAGGCTGTCTGCTGACGGAGCTGTCTCTTTTTTCGGGGAGGTCAGAATTCTTCTTAAGGACTTCAACTGCCTAGATGAGTCCCACCTACATTATGGAGGGCAATCTGCTTTACTCAGAGCCTGTTGATGTCACTGTTAATCTCATTCAAAAATATACCATTATAGAAACATCTAGAATAGTGTTTGACAAAATATCTAGGTACAGTAGCTAGGCAATCTGACAATATGGAATATTCAATATGGAATAACAGGATCATACTTTTTTTTTTTCCATTAAAGACACCCATGTTTTAAAAAATAAATGTATTGGGGTTACACCGGTTCATCACATTATATAAATTTCGGGGTTATAGCTATAAGGAGACATGCGTATTCTCTACTGTGTGCTTACCACCTGAAGTCGAGTCTCTTTCCATCACCATGTATTTGACCCCCTGTACCCTATTTGTCCTCCCCCAACCCTTTCCCTTCTAGTAACCGCCATTCTGTTGTCTGTATCTATGAGTCTGTGTGTTATTTTGTTTGTTCCTGTGTTGTTTTGTTTTAGAAGCCTCATGTGAGTGAAATCATACAGGTCTTTTCTTTCCACCTGACTTATTTCATTTAGCATAATACTCTCAAGATCTATTCCTGTTTAGCACAAATGGCAATATTTTATCTCTAGATTTTTTGAAGTATAAAACTTTACATATTTAAAGTATACAACTGGAATAGTTTTGACATATGTAAACCCACAACACTATCACTAAATGCTGTCGAGATTATGAAGTTTCCTCGTGCCCACCCTTCTGCTCTTTCTTTGCTCCTTCCATCTGTCCCCAGGAGAATCACTGATCCTTTTTCTGTCACATAGATTAGGTTGCATCTTCTCGAAGTTTATCTAAATGGAATCATACAGTGTATATACTTTTATTGCTGTCTTCTCGCACTCTGAATGAGCATTTCGTGGCTCACCCATGTTAGAATATGCATCAATACAAATTTCATTCTTTTTATTCATTTGTTTTTTTTTTTATTGCTGAGTATTATTCCATTGCATACACATACACAGCTTTCTTTCCCCATTCACCTGTTCATGGACAGGTGGTATTCTCCCTAGCTCCAAGTCTGATTTTTACTATTCCCCGGAATGTTTGCCATTTTCCTACAATTTATTTTGCATTAATGTTTTTTCTGCACCTCTTACTTGAATGTGTATTCCCCAAGAGGGGTTTCTGTTTCTGTTACTCACTGCTATATTTCTGAAGTATATATCACTATCTTATTTTTGTGAGAGACTTAATAATGATTTAAGTCAATTTTCGAACAAAAGAATTAATTAAAAAATAAGCAAGCACCTCATGTGAGCCATGATTGATCCCTGCTGATACCGTCAATGACAATAAACCTTAACATGCGTTAAGCTTTACTTATGTGCTTATTTAACCATCCTTCAAACCCACAGAACGAGAACTGTTATTATTTCCACATTGAAGAATCTGAGTCTTTGAGATTTTTGGCAAAATACTCAGATATGCTCTTAGTAAGCAGCGAGCTCATAATCATTTTCCCCAGAGCATACGGTTTCAATCCACCTACTCCTCAGCAAGGCAGGGACCCTATGCTTCAGAATCTCACGGGAGCATGGGGAGACCCGTGGATTAGTAAGGGTGTAATGGAAGTCTGAATCAGGTCTGGTAGGTGCTGTGGGAGCCTGCAGCAGCTGCTGGAGCCTGTACATTGCCTGGGCCATACTCAGCTGAACACTGAAGCTCAATTTGTGATGCGAGGCTGCCGGTGACTGGGAATCTCCTGCTTCCGATCCGGAGACCTGACCTGAAGCCCGACATATCACCAACATCATGGACACCTTCTCCTGTGACTCCAGTTGCAGCTCAGGCCCTCTGGACCCTAAACGTGCTCCTTCCCAAGGGCCCAGGAGAAAGTAGGGTAATTAGCCCGAGCTGACTGCTGCTCCACTCAGGGATTTGGGGCTGTTTTCCTCTCGGGGTTCATTCTGATGGGTACAAAGAGGTTGTCTGCCCATCATTTTGAATCTGGTGTACAGTATGAAATCCTGTAAAAGTCCTCAGTCCACCGATGTTTGCTTTCCTTCCTTTAATCCTGGGTCTTCTGCACAGAAAGGGAAGATTCAGGTAACATCATGAAGCAGAAGGTATCTGAACTCACAGTACTGGTAGAGATCGGCTGGGGCCCAGAAATGTCCATAGTCGTGTGTGTGCACATGTGCACGTGTGTGTGTGTGTGGGGGGGGCGCACTCCACTGATTCACACACTGAGTTCAGTGATTTGAATAATTGGGCGCCTGGAAGCCCACTATTTCTGACACTCTTCTTCAAGTTTATTGACATAGTGTAGAAACTAAATGCTCGCTCCTGGCGTTCCATATGCCTACACTTGAATCTTTGTCTTTTTCACACTAGATAGTTTTTGTCTTGGGTTTAGGTTGGACTGCCCAGCAGCCTCCATGTCAAAGGGAGAGAAACAGTGATAACCACTGTAGATCTTGTCTGTTAGCTGTTTAAACCCTAGGATGTTGTGAGCATTTAGTACACTGTAGTATCGTGGTGACCAGGACTCTACTCTCCATTTCCCGTTTTTTAGGAAACAATATCCGGTACAAAGGCAGGAAAATTAGGCCTATGCAAACCTCCAGGTCACACTTTCTCCTCTTCTCTGTACTGAGCATTTTCCCAGCCACCTCTTTCACACGTGGTGCTGACTGAATGAAGGCGCCGTTTCTGTATTGTTTCCTTCCCCTCAAGTTGCAGCTCCTCAGTGTTATTAGGGATCGTCTCTCCTGGGTCTCCTCCAGGAGATGTCTGCAGTCCCGGTTTCCC
The DNA here is from genome assembly GCF_902729225.1 of Pteropus medius. Lineage (NCBI taxonomy): Eukaryota > Metazoa > Chordata > Mammalia > Chiroptera > Pteropodidae > Pteropus > Pteropus medius. Next base: position 7,442 of record NW_024347663.1, read on the forward strand.
TTCTGGGATGACCTACCCGGTCAGATACTTACACAACAGTGTGAATGTCGAGTTCCTCTCCTAAGCATATGAGGATTTGAACATTTAACTTTAGTTCAGCCCTTGTGTCACCCATGGAAAGAAATGGGTATATTCTCTCTCTTGTGAAAATTATCACAAAATCTACCGTTGAGATTAGGTTCCACCATGCAATATCTATGTGAAGTCCCATAAGCAATTTCACTACTTCTCTTAGTAAATGAAAGAAAAAATCACTATTTTTTCTACTTCCCAGACCCAAATTAAACATTGATGAATTGAATGAACTTGAAGGTTTATGAAAGCCATTTGCACACTAAAGGCCTATAGGACTGTGAGTGCTGACTGGTATGTGAGGAAGGAGATGCTTTCAAATCCTGAAATAATATTTCTTAAGGTGTTGGCTCTGTTGTCGAGTTAAAGAGAGGGAGAAACAGTAGGGTCATAAGAGCAGAGATTCGATGAATTTAGGAAATGTGAAAAAGTGAGAGAATTGTGAGTACAGCAGTTACTGTGTAACGTCATGATAGTTCTCATTCCTTCTGAGTATGTCTACATTGAAGCTTTAATAACAGCTTTATGCTAGGACTGTTGAAGATTCAATGAGGCATTGATGCAAAAATGTGTTTGTCTAACATAGTGTTCATTAAAGGTCAATTATTACAAGCGTGAAGATCAATATTGGGAAATAGCCATTGTCAACCAGGTAACTGTGAATTCTAATAGACACCTCCCATCCTTCGGCAGCCATAGTTCTCAGATCACAGATCTCAGATGTCTTTCTTTCTACTATTTCTGAGCCAACTTGCATCACCAGATATAAACAGAGACACGAAATGAAGTACGTTTTATATCTTGGCAAAAGATGAACTTGCACTATGTCAAGTTCCATCAGATTTATCCCAGTGATAAGATCCGAGATTGGAAACTTCCCTTGAGAGTGTGAGAGCTCTGATGAGTTAGCAGAAACGGTAGGTGAAATTCTTGGTCCATCATGCTGACCATCTCGTAATGTTGTTCTGTTAAATTTCTGAACTCGATCCTGGTTTTATTTGGATACTTATCCTGGCGTAAAAGCAATGGCTAAAATTTTGTGTGTTTATTTTATTCAGGACACTGTTCTTAGATATTCACGTGTATTGAATTGGAATCCTCCTATTAAATGTGTACATGTGCTATTTGGTATCTTCACACTACAGTGAACAAGATGAAGCCAATAGAGGCATAGCTCCCTAAGTCATCAGCTAGAAAGAGGTGGGGTCAGAATCACTGCACTGCCCTGGCTGCAGATCCATATCTTTGGTCAGCCTCTGTCAGGTGCTCCGCGGAGAGTTGGCACGCCAAGGGAAGAGGTCCTGTGTGTCCCATTTGTTCTTGTAACTCCAATTAGTATCATAATGCCAAAACCTGGTTGATTGAAAGAATAAGAAGAATGTATTTTTTTGCAAGACATCGTGTAGGACATTTGAGCATGTTGCTTGCTTTAGCAGCACTAGCTGATGATATAAGTTCAAGCAGTTATTCTTCTTCTCCAGGAGAAAATAAGAGTCCCTATTGTGGTGGCCATAATGAGACTTTCAAAGTCTCTGATAATTCCCATTCCCTTCATTCCTGCAGACAGAGGAGCAGCATGAGGAGGGAGAACCAGAGCAGTGTCTCTGGCTTCCTCCTCCTGGGGCTCCCCATCCGGCCAGAGCAGCAGGGCGTGTTCTTCGCCCTGTTCCTGGGCATGTACCTGACCACGGTGCTGGGGAACCTGCTCATCATCCTGCTCATCAGGCTGGACTCTCGCCTCCACACGCCCATGTACTTCTTCCTCAGCCACTTGGCCTTCACTGATGTCTCTTTTGCATCTGTCACTGTCCCAAAGATGTTGAGGGACATGTACTCTATGGACAAATTCATCCCCTATGCAGGGTGCATTTCACAGATGTATTTTTTCATAGTTTTTGGCTGTCTTGATAATCTCCTTCTTGCAATGATGGCATATGACAGGTACGTGGCCATCTGTCACCCTCTACGCTATACCATAATCATGAGGGAGGGGCTGTGTGTGCTGCTGGTGGCTGGCTCCTGGCTTGTCTCCTGTGGCACTGCCCTCTTGCACACCCTCCTCCTGGCTCAGGTGTCCTTCTGTGCTGACAATATCATTCCCCACTTCTTCTGTGACCTACCCGTCCTACTCAAGCTGTCCTGTTCAAATACCTCTGTCAATGAGATGGTGATATTCATCGTAGTGGCTGTGTTTGCCATTATTCCATTGAGTGGTATATTGGTCTCTTATGGCTGTATTGGGGCCTCTATCCTGAGAGTTCCCTCTACCACAGGGCTCCGCAAAGCCTTGTCCACATGTGGCTCCCACCTCTCTGTGGTGTCTCTCTTCTATGGAACAACTCTAGCACTGTACTATTCATCTTCATTAAGCGATTCCAACGACAAAGCCAGAATAGCCTCTCTGATGTATACAGTGGTGACCCCTATGTTAAACCCCTTTATTTACAGCCTAAGGAACAGAGACATAAAATTGGCTCTGGGGATTCTTTTCAGAAACAACATCCTAGTCACCAAGTGAGAATCATCTAACTGTGTTCTTATTTCACCCACGGGGTTTGTCATATATATCTTCTCAAAAAATTGTACGTCTATCACGTATGTTGCCAGCACCCTCCCAAGGGTTCTTCATAGGCTGATACGTTATTGGATTTAATCCTTTCATCTTTAATCATATCTGGTGTCCATTTATTTTTCAATCATTCTAAATATGGCATTTCTGAAACATGCGTTTATCTTGTAGTCTTCAAAGCAACAAACTACTTATCAGTCACGTGTGTCATTCACATTTGTAAATAGGTTGAGCCTTTTTTGTCTCTTACTGGAGAGCGAGGAGACTTGCTGAGACACAGAACACACGAACTACCTCTCAGAATGAAAACAGCACCAGCATTTTCCATTCCCTTTCTAAAGATAAAACCGCTTTTGCTTTAAGACATGATTAGATGTACGAAATGTGACAGTGTTTTAGATTAATCTACACTTTTTCACACCCGATTTGTAGACGCCCTGGTGGTAGCTGTTCAGAATTCTCAATGGGCTATACTATGTCCCATTTCGCCTATAATGAAATGAAGATTTGTACGTTACAGTGGAGCCAGTTTAAGTTTTGTGGAATATATTTTTGATAGGTAAAGAAACCCTCCTTAGGAATAGGTGATATAACTTTTAATTATAATTGAGTTTGTACTCGTTGAAGTAAATGCAATATCAATCAGCTCCTTATTTACTCATTCTTACTATTGTTTTCCATAGCTATAAATATTCAGTAAAGTTTTCAATGTTTATTTGAATAAGGTCCAGAACGCTTACCTTCTTAATGTAGTATCTACTTGATAAAGTGCTTCTGAGGGCTAATTGAACTTTAGTTTGAATGTATCTGTGACAAGTACTTAACAGGGCAGCACAGAGTAGTCAATCGAAAGATCAAATTTCCCCATTCCAGGAAGACTCTACTTTTTGCCTCTGAGTTGAATTTTTGTGGTGAATACAACCTATATCGGCCTAATTTTAGTCTGGAAATAGGAGTGTTGTTTTGTTCCCACTCTCAGCGGTGCCACTTCCCCTTGGGAGAAGCTGAGTGCATGCCGTGACAACTCACACACAGAAAAACACTTAGTGTGTGAATATTATGTGCCAGGCGATTTTCTAAGTTCTGGGAATACAAAATGGGAAAGATAACATCGAAATGAAGACAGGACTGAGGACAGGTCAGGGAGCATGGGGATATCAGGGGAAAAGCACTGCAAGCATGAAGATCGGCAACGAGCAATATCCTGAGGTAAGATGTCCCCTGGCCTATTAAGGGGGCCTCTAGACAGGGCCAAGACTGGGAGGAATGGAACGGAATACGTTTACAGATATCAGGGGACAAATTTGGTGACTAAGTTGCGGTCATTTTAGATGCATTAGCCAGTTCTCCAGAGAAATAGAATCAATAAGCCGTGAGTGTGTGTGTGTGTGTGTTTCCACATGAGTGTAGAAAGAGAGATATATATTAAGGAATTGGGTCATACAACTGTGCAACTGTGGAGGTTCATAGTCCCAAATCTACAGGGTAGGCTGGCAGACAAACTCCGAGGAAAAGCTGCAGTTTGAAGTGTAGGCTGTCTGCTGACGGAACTGTCTCTTCTGTGGGGGAGGTCAGAATTCTTCTTAAGGCCTTCAACTGCCTAGATGAGTCCCACCTACAGTATGGAGGGCAATCTGCTTTACTGAGAGCCTGCTGATTTCATTGTTCATCTCATTCAAACATAAACCATTATAGAAACATCTAGAATAGTGTTTGACAAAATATCTAGGTACAGTAGCTAGGCAATATGGCAATATGGAATATTCAATATGGAAAAACATGATCATACTTTATTTTGTTTTTTTTCCATTAAAGACACTCATGTTTTAAAAAATAAATGTATTGGGGTCACACTGGTTCGTCACATTATATAAATTTCAGGGTTACAACTACAATGAGACTCCTGTATACTCTATTGTGTGCTTACCACCTGAAGTCGAGTCTCTTTCCGTCACCATGTATTTGACCCCCTTTACCCTATTTGTCCTCCCCCAACCCTTTCCCTTCTAGTAACCACCATTCTGTTGTCTGTATCTATGAGTCTGTGTGTTATTTTGTTTGTTCCTGTGTTGTTTTGTTTTAGAAGCCTCATGTGAGTGAAATCATACAGGTCTTTTCTTTCCACCTGACTTATTTCATTTAGTATAATACTCTCAAGATCTATTCCTGTTTGCACAAATGGCAATATTTCATCTCTAGATATTTCGAAGTATAAACCTTTACATATTTAAAGTATACAATTGGAATAGTTTTGACATGTGTGCATCCACAAAACTATCACTAAAAGCTGTCGAGATTATGAAGTTTCCTCATGCCCACCCTTCTGCTCTTTCATTTCTCCTTCCATCTGTCTCCAGGGGAATCACTGATCTGTTTTCTGTCACATAGATTAGGTTGCATCTTCTCGAAGTTTATCTAAATAAAATCATATTGTGTATAGTTTTTACTGCTGTCTTCTTGCAGTCAGCATAAGCATTTTGAGATTCACCATGTTAGAATATGCATCAATACATCTCTCATTCTTTTTATTCATTCATTCATTTTTTAAATTGCTGAGTATGAGGACATTAATTTCATTGTATGATCATATACAGCTTTCTTTTCCCCATTCACTTGTTCATGGACATTTGGGATTCTCTCTTGCTGCAAGTCTTATTTTTACTATAGCCCAGGAATTTTTGCCATTTTCCTACCATTTTTTTTGCATTAACATTTTTTCTGCACCTCCTACTTGAAAGCGTATTCCCCAAGAGAGGTTTCTGTTTCTGTTACTCACTGCTATATCTCCAAAGTATGTATCACTATCTTATTTTTGTGAGAAACTTAATTATGATTTAAGTGAATGAACGAACAAAAGAATTAATTAAAAAATAAGCAAGCACCTCGTGTGAGCCATGGTTGATCCCTGCTGATACCGTCAATGACAATAAACCTTAACACACTTTAAGCTTTCGTTATGTGCTTATTTAACCATCCTTCAAACCCACAGAACGAGAACTGCTATTATTTCCACATTGACGAATCTGAGTCTCTGAGACCTTTGGCAAAATATGCAGGTATGCTCTTAGTTAGCAGTAAGCTCATAATCATTTTCCCCAGAGCATACGGTTTCAATCTCCCTACTTCTCACCAAGGCAGGGACCCTATGCTTCAGAACCTCACAGGGGCGAGGGGAGACCCGTGGATTAGTAAGGGTATAATGGAGGTCTGAAACAGGTCTGCGTAGGTACTGTGGGAGCCTGCAGCAGCTGCTGGAGCCTGTGCATTGCCTGGGCCATACACAGCTGAACAGAGAAGCTGAATTTGTGATGCGAGGCTGCCGGTGACCGGGGAACTTCCTGCTTCCGATCCGGAGAACTGACCTGAAGCCCAACATATCACCAACATCATGGACACCGTCTCCTGTGACTCCAGTTGCAGCTCTGGCCCTCTGGACCCTAAACATGCTCCTTCCCAAGGGCCCAGGATGAAGTAGGGTAATTAGCCCGAGCTGACTGCTGCTCCACTCAGGGATTTGGGGCTGTTTTTCTCTCGGGGTTCTTTCTGATGGGTACAAAGAGGTTGTCTGCCCATCATTTTGAATCTGGTGTACAGTATGAAATCCTGTAAAAGTCCTCAGTCCACCGATGTTTGCTTTCCTTCCTTTAATCCTGGGTCTTCTGCACAGAAAGGGAAGATTCAGGTAACATCATGAAGCAGAAGGTATCTGAACTCACAGTACTGGTAGAGATCGGCTGGGGCCCAGAAATGTCCATAGTCGTGTGTGTGCACATGTGCACATGTGCGTGTGTGCGTGCACGCACTCCGCTGATTCACACATTGAGTTCTCTCACCTAGAATATATATAAGTCATGGATGGCTGGAAATTTCCTCTCAGAAAGTGTGCACTTCGTTTCCTTGAGTTTGTTGTCTGTGTGCTGTGTGTAAGACACTGTGCATCACCTGTGATTTGAATATGTATGACCGCTTACGATTTCAATGCATGCGGTAGAGGGTGCGTGATAGTTCTGTGTGCCGCTGTGAGGTGCATGTGACACTGTACTGTGTTTTTGAGTTTTGCATAAATTTGTGTGAAGGTGACTCATACCCTGACTGCATTTACCTACCTTGATATAAGATAGAGAAATCTATAAGTCTCCATTTGGCAAGTGTGTATCTGTCACAATAACTGCTTTTGTGTGTAACGAACTCATATCCTCACTTCCTTTACTCAGATGATGTATAGGATAGAGACTTAAAATCAAGCTACAAATACGTGTGCGTGTGTGTGTGTTTAATATTCTCATACGCTGACTCTCTACTTGCTAGAGATCAGAATCCACACAGGCAGCTCCAAAAAAAAAAAAAAAAAAAAAAAAAAAAAAAAAAAAAAAAAAAAAAAAAAAAGTCCCTTTTGAAGAAGAGTTGGGGTCATTTTTCAGTGATTTGAATAATTGGGCATCTGGAAGCCCACTATTTTTGACCCTCTTCTTCAACTTTATTGACATAGTTTAGAAACTAAATGCTCACTCCAGGCGTCCCATATGCCTACACTCGAATCTTTGTCTTTTTCACACTGGATAGCTTTTCGCCTTGGGATTAGCTTGGAATGCCCAGCAGCCTCCAAGTCAAAGGGAGAGAAACAGTGATAACCACTGCAGATCTTGTCTGTTAGGTGCTTCAACACTAGGACATTGTGAGCATTTAGTAAACCGTAGCATCGTGGAGACCAGGAACCTGACTCTCCATTTCCTGACTGCTTAGGAGACAATATCTGGTACAAAGGCAGGAAAATTAGGCCTAATAAAACAACATTATGACATGGTCAGCATGAAGGACCAAGAATTTGACCTATACTTAATGCTAACTCATCAGAGCTTTCACCCTCTCAAGAGGAGTGTTCGAATTCATATCGAACGGCTTCTCCTCTCTCTGTACTGAGCATTTTCCCAGCCACCTCTTTCACACGTGCTGCTGACTGAATGAAGACGCCGTTTCTGTATTGTTTCCTTCCCCTCAAGTTGCAGCTCCGCAGTGTTATTAGGGATCGTCTCTCCTGGGTCTCCTCCAGGAGATGTCTGCGGTCCCAGTTTCCCTTCTGGGATGACCTACCCGGTCAGATACTTACACAACAATGCGAATGCCGAGTTCCTCTCCTAAGCATATGAGGATTTTGACATTTAACTTTAGCTCCTCTACCACTCATGGAAAGAGATGGAAAGATTCTCTCTCTTGTGAAAATTATCAGAAAAATCTACCTTTGAGATTAGGTTCCACCATACAATATGTATGTGAAATTCTGTAAGCAATTTCACAGCTTCTCTTAGTAAATGAAAGAAAAAAAATCACTATTTTCTCTACTTCCCGGACACAAAATAAATATTGATGAATTGAATGATCTTGAAGGCTTAAGAAAACCATTTGGAAACTAAAGGATTATAGGACTATGAGTTGTGACAGCTACGTGAGCATGGAGATGCTTTCAGATCTTGAAATAATAATTTTTAAGGTGCTGGCTCTGTTGCCTAATTAAAGAGAGAAACAGTGGGGTCATAGCAGCAGAAATTCGAGGAAATTTTAAAAACGTGACAGAACTGTGAGTACAGCAGTTACTATGTGATGTCATGATAGTCCTCATTCTTTCTGAGTATGTCTATAATGAAGCTTTAATAATACCCTTATGCTAGGACTGTTGAAGATTCATGAGGCAATAATGCAAAAATGTGTTTCTCTGACATAGTGTTCATTAAATGTCAAGTATTACAAGTGTGAAGATCAGTATTGGAAATAGTGATGGTCAACCAGGTAACTGTGAATTCTAATAGACACCTCCCAATCACTGGCATCCCCAGTTCTCAGATCTCAGGGTTCAGGTGGCTTTCTTCCTATTTATTTCTGAGCCAACATGAAGGACCAGATATAAACGGAGACATATGAAATGAAGTACGTTTTATATCTTGGTAAAAGATGAACTTGCACTAAGACTAGTTCCATCAGATTTCCCTCAATGGTAGGATATGAGTTCGAAAACTCCTCTTGAGAGTGTGAAAGCTCTGATGAGTTAGCATTAACTATAGGTCAAATTCTTGGTCCTTCATGCTGACCATCTCATAATGTTGTTTTATGAAATTTCCGAACTTGATCCTGGTTTTATTTGGATGCTTATCCTGGCATAAAAGCAATTGCTAAAATTTTGTGTTTTTATTTTATTCAGGACACTCTCCTTAGATATTCACGTGTATTGAATTAGAATCCTCCTATTAAATGTGAACATGTGCTATTTGGTATCTTCACATAACAGTGAACAAGATGAAGCCAAGAGAGGCGTGGCTCCCTACGTCATCAGCTAGAAAGAGGTGGGGCCAGAATCACAGCACTGCCCTGGCTGCGGATCCATATCTTTGGTCAGCCCTGTGTCAGGTGCTCCCTGGAGGGTTGGCACGCCAAGGGAAGAGGTCCTGTGTGTCCCATTTGTTCTTGTAACTCCAATTAGGATCATACTTCCAAAATCTGGTTGTTTGAAAGAATAAGAAGAATGCATTTATTGGGAAGACATCATGTAGGGCATTGAGAGTGTTGCTTGCTTTAGCAGCACTACCTGACGATATATGTTCAAGCAGTTATTCTTCTTCTCCAGGACAAAGTCAGAGATCCTACTGTGGTGGCCATAATGACATCTTCAAAGTCTCTGATAATTCCTACTCCCTTCATTCCTGCAGACAGAGGAGCAGCATGAGGAGGGAGAACCAGAGCAGCGTGTCCGGCTTCCTCCTCCTGGAGCTCCCCATCCGACCAGAGCAGCAGGGCGTGTTCTTCGCCCTGTTCCTGGGCATGTACCTGACCACGGTGCTGGGGAACCTGCTCATCATCCTGCTCATCAGGCTGGACTCTCGCCTCCACACGCCCATGTACTTCTTCCTCAGCCACTTGGCCTTCACTGATGTCTCCTTTTCATCTGTCACTGTCCCAAAGATGTTGAGGGACATGCACTCTAAGGACAAGTTCATCCCCTATGCAGGGTGCATTTTACAGATGTATTTTTTTATAGTTTTTGGCTGTCTTGACAGTCTCCTTCTTGCAATGATGGCATATGACAGGTACGTGGCCATCTGTCACCCTCTGCACTATACCGCCATCATGAGGGAGGGGCTGTGTGTGCTGCTGGTGGCTGGCTCCTGGCTTGTCTCCTGTGGCACTGCCCTCTTAGACACCCTCCTCCTGGTCCAACTGTCCTTCGGTGCTGACAATATCATTCCCCACTTCTTCTGTGACCTTCCCGTCCTACTCAAGCTGTCCTGCTCTAATACCTCTGTCAATGAGATGGTCATATTCACTGTAGGGGCTCTGGTTGTCATTTTTCCCTTTTTTGCCATCCTGGTCTCTTATGGCCGTATTGGGGCCTCTATCTTGAGTGTCTCCTCGACCCAAGGGCTCCGCAAAGCTTTGTCCACATGTTGCTCCCACCTCTCTGTGGTGTCTCTCTTCTATGGAACAATTATAGCTCTGTACTTTTCCTCTTCATTAAGCGATTCCAATGACAAAGCCATGATAGCCTCTCTGATATATACAGCGGTGACCCCCATGTTAAACCCCTTTATTTACAGCCTAAGGAACAGAGACATAAAACTGGCTCTGGGGATTCTTTTCAGAAACAACATCCTAGTCACCAAGTGAGAATCACCTAACCGTGTTCTTATTTCACCCACTGGCTTTGTCATATGGATCTTCTCAAAAACTTGCATGTCTATCACCTATGTCGCCAGCACCCTCCCAAGTGTTCTTCATAGGCAGTTACGTTATTGGATCTACTCCCTTCCATATTAGTCATATCCGTTGTCCATTTATTTTTCGATCATTCTAAATATTGCATTTCTGAAACACTGCGTTTATCTTGTAGTCTTCAAAGCACCAAACTACTTATCAGTCACGTGTGTGGTTCACAATTCTAAATGGGTTGAGCTTTTTTTGTATCTCCCTGGAGAGCGAGGAGACTTGCTGAGACACAGAACACACCAATCACCTCTCAGGAGGAAAACGGCACCAGCAATATCCATTCCCTTTTTAAAGATAAAACCGCTTTTGCTGTAAGACATGATTAGATGTGCAAAATGTGACGGTGTTTTAGATTAAGCCAGACTTTTTCACACCCGATTTCTCGACCTTCTGGTGGTAGCTGTACAGAATTCTCAATGGGCTATACTATGTCTAATTTCGCATATAATGAAATGACGATTTGTACGTTAAAGTGGAGCTAGTTTAAGTTTTGTGGAATATTTTTGATAGGTAAAGAAACCCTCCTTAGCAATAGGTGATATAACTTTAATTATAATTGAGTTTATACTCGTTGAAGTAAAGCAATATCAATCAGCTCCTTATTTCCTCATTCTTACTATTATTTTCCATAGCTATAAATATTCAGTAAAGTTTCCAATGTTTATTTGAATAAGGTCCAGAACGCTTACCTTCTTAATGTAGTAGCTACTTGATAAAGTGCTTCTGAGGGCTAAATGAACTTTAGTTTGAATGTATCTGTGACAAGTACTTAACAGGGCAGCACAGAGTAGTCAATCCAATGATCAAATTTCCCCATTCTAAGAAGACTCTACTTTTTGCCTCTGAGTTGAATTTTTGTGGTGAACACAACCTATATCGGCCTAATTTTAGTCTGGAAAAAGGAATGTTGTCCTGTTCCTACACTGAAGGCTCCCACTTCTCATTGGGAGAAGCTGAGTGCATGCCGTCACAACTCACACACAGAAAAACACTTAGTGTGTGAATATTATATGCCAGGTGATTTTCTAAGTTCTGGGAATACAAAATGGGAAGGATAACATCCAAACAAAGACATGACTGAGGACAGGTGTGGGAGCATGGGGATATCAGGGGAAAAGCATTCCAAGCATGAAGATCGGCAACTAGCAATACCACTTAATAAGCCGTCCCCTGGCTTATTAAGTGGCCTCTGGACAGGGCCAAGAGGGGGAGGCATGGAAGGCAATACGTTTACAGATATCAGGGGACAAATTTGGTGGAGAAGTTACGGTCATTTTAGATGCATTAGCCAATGTTCTCCAGAGAAATAGAATCAATAAGCCTGAGTGTGTTTGTGTGTGTGTGTGTCCACGTGTGTGTAGAAAGAGAGATGTATATTAAGGAATTGGGTCATACAACTGTGCAACTGTGGAGGTTCATAGTCCGAAATCGACAGGGTAGTCAGGCAGACGAACCCCGAGGAAAAGCTGCAGTTTTAAGTGAAGGCTGTCTGCTGACGGAACTGTCTCTTCTTTAGGTGAGGTCAGAATTCTTCTTAAGGCCTTCAACTGACTAGATGAGTCCCACCTACATTATGAAGGGCAATCTGCTTTACTCAGAGCCTGCTGATTTCATTGTTCATCTCATTCAAAGATATACCGTTATAGAAACATCTAGAATAGTGTTTGACAAAATATCTAGGTACAGTAGCTAGGCAATATGACAATATGGAATATTCAATATGGAATAACATGATCATACTTAATTTTGTTTCTTTTTCCGCTAAAGACATCCATGTTTTAAAATATAAATGTTTGAGGTTACACTGGTTCATCACATTATATAAATTTCAGGGTTACAGCTATAAGGAGACACCTGTACACTCTATTGTGTGCTTACCACCTGAAGTCGAGTCTCTTTCCGTCACCATGTATTTGACCCCCTTTACCCTATTTGTCCTCCCCCAACCCTTTCCCTTCTAGTAACCACCATTCTGTTGTCTGTATCTATGAGTCTGTGTGTTATTTTGTTTGTTCCTGTGTTGTTTTGTTTTAGAAGCCTCATATGAGTGAAATCATACAGGTCTTTTCTTTCCACCTGACTTATTTCATTTAGTATAATACTCTCAAGATCTATTCGTGTTTTGCACAAATGGCAATATTTCATCTCTAGATTTTTTGAAGTATAAAACTTTACATATTTAAAGTATACAATTGGAATAGTTTTGACATGTGTACACCCACAACACTCTCACTAAAAGATGTCGAGATTATGACGTTTCCTCGTGCCCACCCTTCTGCTCTTTCTTTGCTCCTTCCATCTGTGCCCAGGGGAATCACTGATCTGTTTTCTGTCACATAGGTTAGGTTGCATCTTCTCGAAGTTTATCTAAATGGAATCATACAGTGTATATACTTTTATTGCTGTCTTCTTGCACTCAGAATAAGCATTTCGTGGCTCACCCACATTAGAATATGCATCAATACAAATTTCATTCTTTTTATTCATTTTTTTATTTATTTTTTTATTGCTGAGTATTATTCCATTGTATACACATACACAGCTTTCTTTCCCCATTCACCTGTTCATGGACATGTGGTATTCTCCCTTGCTCCAAGTCTGATTTTTACTATTCCCAGGAATGTTTGCCATAATCCTACAAACTATTATATGTTAACATTTTTTCTGCGCCTCCTACTTGAATGCGTATTCCCCAAGAGGGGTTTCTGTTTCTGTTACTCACTGCTATATCTCCGAAGTATATATCACTATCTTATTTTTGTGAAAAACTTCATAATAATTTAAGCGAATGAACGAACAAAAGAATTAATTAAAAAATAAGCAAGCACCTCGTGTGAGCCATGGTTGATCCCTGCTGATACCGTCAATGAGAGTAAACCTTAATACCCTTTAAGCTTTCGTTAAGCATTTAAACATCCTTCAAACCCCCATAACGAGAACTGTTATTATTTCCACTTTGAAGAAGCTGAGTCTCTGAGATCTTTGGCAAAATACTCAGGTATGCTCTTAGTAAGCAGCGAGTTCATAATCATTTTCCCCAGGGCATACGGTTTCATCCCCCTACTCCTCAGCAAGACAGGGACCCTATGCTTCAGAACCTCACAGTGGCGAGAGGAGTTCCGTGGATTAGTAAGGGTATAATGGAGGTCTGAATCAGGTCAGTAGATGCTGTGGGAGCCTCCAGCAGCTGCTGGTGCCTGTGCATTGCCTGGGCCATACGCAGCTGAATAGAGAAGCCGAATTTGTGATGCGAGGCTGCGGGTGACTGGGGAACCTCCTGCTTCCGATCCGGAGACCTGACCTGAAGCCCAATGTATCACGAACATCAATGGGCACCTTCTCCACTGACTCCAGTTACAGCTCAGGCCCTCTGGACACTAAACGTGCTCCTTCCCAAGGGCCCAGGAGGAAGTAGGGTAATTAGCCCGAGCTGACTGCTGCTCCTCTCAGGGGCTGTTTTCCTCTCGGGGTTCATTCTGATGAGTAAAAAGAGGTTGTCTGCCCATCGTTTTGAATCTGGTGTACAGATATGAAATCTTGTAAAAGTCCTCAGTCCACTGATGTTTGCTTTCCTTCCTTTAATCCTTGGTCTTCTGCACAGAAAGTGAAGATTCAGGTAACATCATGAAGCAGAAGGTATCTGAACTTCCAGTACTGGAAGAGATCAGCTGGGGCCCAGAAATGTTCATATTTGTGTGTGTGCACATGTGCACATGTGTGTGTTTGCTTGCGCACACTCCACTGATTCACATATTGAGTTCTCTCACCTAGAATATATATAAGTCATGGACGCCTGGAAATTTCCTTTTGTAAAGAGTACACTTCGTTTCCTTGTTTTTGTTGTCTGTGTGCTGTGTGTAAGACACTGTGCATCACCTGTGATTTGAATATATATGACCGCTTACGACTTCAGTGCATGTGGTAGAGGGTGCGTGATAGTTCTGTGTGCCGCTGTGAGGTGCATGTGACACTGTACTTTGTTTTTGAGTTTTGCATAAATTTGTGTGAAGGTGACTCATACCCTGACTGCATTTACCTACCTTGATATAAGATAGAGAAATCTATAAGTCTCCCTTTGGCAAGTCTGTATCTGTCACAATAACTGCTTTTGTGTGTAACGAACTCATATCCTCACTTCCTTTACTCAGATGATGTGTAGGATAGAGACTTAAAATCAAGCTACAAATCCGTGTGCGTGTGTGTGTGTTCAATATTCTCATATTCTGACTCTCTACTTGCTAGAGACCAGAATCCACACAGGCAGCTCCAAAAAGAATAAAAAGAAAAACAAGAAAAAAAAAAGAAAAGAAAAGAAAAGTAAACAGTCCCTTTTGAAGAAGAGTTGGGGTCATTTTTCAGTGATTTGAATAATTGGGCATTTGGAAGCCCACTATTTTTGACCCTCTTCTTCAACTTTATTGACATAGTTTAGAAACTAAATGCTCACTCCAGGCGTCCCATATGCCTACACTCGAATCTTTGTCTTTTTCACACTGGATAGCTTTTGGCCTTGGGTGCCCAGCAGCCTCCAAGTCAAAGGGAGAGAAACAGTGATAACCACTGTAGATCTTGTCTGTTAGGTGCTTAAACACTAGGACGTTGTGAGCATTTAGTAAACTGTAGCATCGTGGAGACCAGTAACCTTACTCTCCATTTCCTGATTGCTTAGGAGAAAATATCTGGTACAAAGGCAGGAAAATTAGGCCTATGCAAACCTCCAGGTCACTGCTTCTCCTCTTCTCTGTACTGAGCATTTTCCCAGCCACCTCTATCACACGTGGTGCTGACTGAATGAAGGCACCGTTTCTGTATTGTTTCCTTCCCCTCAAGTTGCAGCTCCGCAGTGTTATTAGGGATCGTCTCTCCTGGGTCTCCTCCAGGAGATGTCTGCGGTCCCGGTTTCCCTTCTGGGATGACCTACCCGGTCAGATACTTACACAACAATGTCAACATGGAGTTCCTCTCCTAAGCACATGAGGATTTTGACATTTAACTTTAGCTCCTCTACCACCCATGGAAAGAGATGGAAAGATTCTCTCTCTTGTGAAAATTATCAGAAAATATACCTTTGAGATTAGGTTCCACCACGCGATATCTATGTGAAATTCTGTAAGCAATTTCACTGCTTCTCTTAGTAAACGAAAGAAAAAAAATCACTATTTTCTCTACTTCCCGGACACAAAATAAACATTAATGAATTGAATGATCTTGAAGGCTTAAGAAAAGCATTTGGAAACTAAGGATTATAGGACTATAAGTTGTGACAGCTATGTGAGCAGAGAGATGCTTTCAGATCTCTAAATAAGAATTTTTAAGGTGCTGGCTCTGTTGCCTGATTAAAGAGAGAAACAGTGGGGTCATAGCAGCAGAAATTCAAGGAAATTTTAAAACTTGAGAGACCTGTGAGTACAGCAGTTACTGTGTAACGACACGATAGTTCTCATTCCTTCTGAGTATGTCTACAACGAAGCTTTAATAACAACTTTATGCTAGGACTGTTGAAGATTCAATGAGGCATTGATGCAAAAATGTGTTTGTCTAACATAGTGTTCATTAAAGGTCAATTATTACAAGCATGAAGATCAATATTGGGAAATAGCCATTTTCAACCAGGTAACTGTGAATTCTAATAGACACCTCCCATCCTTCAGCATCCCTAGTTCTCAGATTTGAGAGCTCAGGTGTCTTTCTTCCTACTATTTCTGAGCCAACTTGCATCACCAGATATAAACAGAGACACGAAATGAAGTACGTTTTATTTCTTGGCAAAAGATGAACTTGCACTAAGTCACGTTCCGTCAGATTTATCTCAGTGATAAGATCTGAGCTTGGAAACTTCCTTTGAGAGTGTGAGAGCTCTGATGAGTTAGCATAAACTATAGGCCAAATTCTTGGTCCCTCATGCTGACCATCTCATAATGTTGTTTTATTAAATTTCTCAACTTGATTCTAGTTTTATTTGGATACTTATCTTGGTGTAAAAGCAATGGCTAAAATTATTTGTATATTTTATTCAGGACACTGTTCTTAGATATTAATATGTATTGATTAGAATCCTCTTATTAACTGTGAACATGTGCTATTGGAATCTTCACACTATAGTGGCACAAGATGAAGCCAAGAGAGGCGTGGCTCCTAAGTCATCAGCTAGAAAGAGGTGGGGCCAGAATCACAGCACTGCCCCGGCTGCAGATCCATACCTTTGTTCAGCCCTCTGTCAGGTGCTCTCCAGAGGGTTGGCATGCCAGAGAAGACGTCCTGTGAGTCCCATTTGTTCTTGTAACTCCAATTAGGATCATAATGCCAAAACCTGGTTGATTGAAAGAATAAGAAGAATGCATTTATTTGCAAGACATCGTGTAGGGCATTGAGCGTGTTGCTTGCTTTAGCAGCACTAGCTGATGATATAAGTTCAAGCAGTTATTCTTCTTCTCCAGGAGAAAGTCAGAGTTCCTACTGTGGTGGCTATAATGACACTTTCAAAGTCTCTGATAATTCCCACTCCCTTCATTCCTGCAGACAGAGGAGCAGCATGAGGAGGGAGAACCAGAGCAGCGTGTCCGGCTTCCTCCTCCTGGGGCTCCCCATCCGGCCAGAGCAGCAGGGTGTGTTCTTTGCCCTGTTCCTGGGCATGTACCTGACCACGGTGCTGGGGAACCTGCTCATCATCCTGCTCATCAGGCTGGACTCTCGCCTCCACACGCCCATGTACTTCTTCCTCAGCCACTTGGCCTTCACTGATGTCTCCTTTTCATCTGTCACTGTCCCAAAGATGTTGAGGGACATGCACTCTAAGGACAAGTTCATCCCCTATGCAGGGTGCATTTTACAGATGTATTTTTTCATAGTTTTTGGCTGTCTTGACAGTCTTCTTCTTGCAGTGATGGCATATGACAGGTACGTGGCCATCTGTCACCCTCTACACTATACCACCATCATGAGAGAGGGGCTGTGTGTGCTGCTGGTGGCTGGCTCCTGGCTTGTCTCCTGTGGCAGTGCCCTCTTGCACACCCTCCTCCTGGCTCAGGTGTCCTTCTGTGCTGGCAATATCATTCCCCACTTCTTCTGTGACCTTCCCCTTCTATTCAAGTTGTCCTGTTCAAATACCTCTGTCAATGAGCTAGTCATATTCACCGTAGTGGCTGTGCTTGCCATTATTCCATTGAGTGGTATATTGGTCTCTTATGGCCGTATTGGGGCCTCTGTCCTGAGAGTCCCCTCTACCACAGGGCTCCACAAAGCCTTGTCCACATGTGGCTCCCACCTCTCTGTGGTGTCTCTCTTCTATGGAACAATTATAGCTCTGTACTTTTCCTCTTCATCAAGTGATTCCAGTGATAAAGCCATGATAGCCTCTCTGATGTATACAGCGGTGACCCCCATGTTAAACCCCTTTATTTACAGCCTAAGGAACAGAGACATAAAATTGGCTCTGGGGATTCTGTTCAGAAACAACATCCTAGTCACCAAGTGAGAATCACCTAACTGTGTTCTTATTTCACCCACTGGCTTTGTCATAGAGGCCTCGAAAAATTGTGTGTCTATCACCTATGTCACTAGCACCCTCCCAACTGTCATGGGCAATTACATTATTGGATCAACTCCCTACTATATTAGTCATATCCATTGTTCATTTTTTTTCAATATCCTAAATATGGCATTGCCCACAATACGTGTTTATCTTGTAGTCTTCAAGGCACCAAAGTACTTATCATTCAGGTGTGTGATTCAGAATTCTAAATGACTTGAGCTTTGTTTTATCTTCCTGGAGATCGAGGAGCCTTGCTAAGACACAGAACACACCAACCACGTCTCGGAAAGAAAATGACATCAGCATTTATTTACTTTTTAAAGATAAAACTAGTTTTGCTTTAAGACATGATTAGAGGTATGAAATGTGATGGTATTTTGGATTAAGCTGCACCTTCTCATACCCGATTTCCCGACCCTGAGGTGGTAGCTGGTCAGAATCCTCAATGTGCTACGTGTCACTTTGCCTATAATAAAATGAAGATTTGTTGCTTTAAGCAGAGTCAGTATAAGTTTCGTGTAATATTGTTTTGATAGGCATAAAAAAACCCTCGTCATCATTATATAACGTTTAATTATAACTCACAGTTTCTATGCATTAAAGTAAATGCGACATAAATCAGCTCATTTCCTCTTCCTTACCTATTGTTTTCCAAAGCAACACATATTCAGTCAAGTTTCCAATGTTTATTTTAATGAAGTCCAGAATGCTTATCTTCTTAATGTAGTAGCTAGTTAATAAAGTGCTTCTGAGGGCAGCTAAAACCTAAATAAACTTTAATTTGATTGGACCTGTGACAAGGACTTAACAAGGGAGAGCACGGCATCAATCCAATGATCGAATTTCTTCCTTCCAGGAAGACTCTAAGTTTTGCTTCTGAGTTGGATTATTGTGGTGAAGACAACCTATATCGGACTAATTTTAGTCTGGAGAAAGGAGTGTTGTCTTGTTCCCACACTGAGCGCTCCCACTCCTCATGGGGAGAAGCTGAGTGCATGCCGTCACAGCTCACACACAGAAAAACAGTGCGTGGTTATTATGTGCCAGACAAATTTCTAAGTTCTAGGAATACAAAATGGGAAAGATAACATCCAATAACAGCACAAATGAGGACAGGTGAGGGAGCATGGGGATATCCGGGGAAAAGCACTTCAAGCATGAAGATCAGCAACTAGCAATACCCTGAGGTGAGATGGCCCCTGGCTTATTAAGGGGGCCTCTGAACAGGGCCAAGTGCGGGAGGGATGAAAGACAATAAGTTTAGAGATATCAAGGGACAAAATATGTGGGGAATTATGGTAAATGTAGACATATTAGCCAATGTTCTCCAGAGAAATAGAACCAATAAGCTGTGTGTGTGTGTGTGTGTGTGTGTGTGTGTGCACGCACGCACATCCACATGTGTATAGAAAGAGAGATGTATTTTCAGGAACTGGCTCATATGATTGTGCAATTGTGGAAGCTAGTAAATCCCAAATCTGCTGGGTGGGCGGGCAGACAAATACCCAGGGAAAAGCTGCAGTTTGAAGTAAAGGCAGTCTTCTGACGGAATTGTCTCTTTTTTAGGGGAGATCAGAGTTCCTCTTAAGGCCTTAAACTGCCTGGATGAGTCCTCCCTACATTATGGAGGGCAATCTGCTTTACTCAGAGCCTGTTGGTTGAACTGTTAATCTCATTCAAAAAAATACTGTTATAGAAACATCTAGACAAAATATCTGGGTATGGAAGCCTATCCAATTTGACACATAAAGTTAACCATTATAGTAGAGTTTTTGGTTTTCACTCTGAGTAGTTTGGGAACCCATTGGAAGGTATTCAATAAAGGAAGAATGTGATCATACTTATTTTGTTAATTTTTCCTTTAAAAACATCCACATTTTAAAATATAAATGTATTGGGGTTACATTGGTTCATTACATTATATAAATTTCAGGGTTACAGCTATAAGGAGACATGCGTATACTCTATTGTGTGCTTACCACCTGAAGTCGAGTCTCTTCCCGTCACCATGTATTTGACCCCCTTTATTCTACCATTCTGTCGTCTGTATCAATGACTCTGTGTGTTATTCTGCTTGTTCATGTGTTGTTTTTGTTTTAGAAGCCACATATGAGTGAAATCATGCAATTCTTTTCCTTCCACCTGACTTATTTCATTTAGCATAATACTCTCATGATCTATCCATGTTTTACACAAATGGCAATATTTTATCTCCAGATTTTTTGAGGTGTAAGTGACATACAATAAATTCTGTATATTTAATGTACTTTGAATATATTCAACGTCATTTGAATAGCTTTGACATGCATACACCCTCGAAACTATCACTAAAACTCTCAAGATTATGAAGTTTCCTCGTGCCCACCCTTCTCTCTTTCTTTTCTCCTTCCATCTGTCCCCAGGGGAATCACTGAACTGTTTTTTGTCACATAGATTAGGTTGTACCTTCTAGAAGTTTATCTAAATAAAATCATATGGTGTATAGTTTTTACTGCTGTCTTCTTGCACTCAGCATAAGCATTTTGAGATTCACCATGTTAGAATATGCATCAATACATCTCTCATTCTTTTTATTCATTCATTCATCTTTTAAATTGCTGAGTGTGAGGACATTAATTCCATTGTATGAACATATACAGCTTTCTTTTCCCCACTCCCTTGTTCATGGACATTTGGGATTCCCTCTTGCTGCAAGTCTGATTTTTGCTATAGCCCAGGAATTTTTGCCATTTTGCGACCATTTATTTTGCGTTAACGTTTTTTCTTCACCTCCTACTTGAATGCGTATTCCCCAAGAGGGGTTTCTGTTTCTGTTACTCACTGCTATATCTCCAAAGTATATATCACTATCTTAATTTTGTGAGAAACTTAATAATGATTTAAGTCAATGAACGAACAAAAGAATTAATTAAAAAATAACCAGGCACCTCGTGTGAGCCATGATTGATCCCTGCTGATACCGTCAATGACAATAAACCTTAACACGCTTTAAGCTTTCGTTATGTGCTTATTTAAGCATCCCTCAAACCCACATAACGAGAACCGTTATTATTTCCACTTTGAAGAATCTGAGTCTCTGAGACCTTTGGTAAAATATTCAGGTATGCTCTTAGTAAGCAGCGAGCTCATAATCATTTTCCCCAGAGCATATGGTTTCAATCCCCCTACTCCTCACCAAGGCAGGGAACTAAGCTTCGGAACCTCACAGGGGCGAGGGGGGACCCGTGGATTAGTAAGGGTGTAATGGAGGTCTGAATCAGGTCTGCGTAGGTGCTGTGGGAGCCTGCAGCAGCTGCTGGAGCCTGTGCATTGCCTGGGCCATACGCAGCTGAACAGAGAAGCTGAATTAGTGATGCGAGGCTGCCGGTGACCCGGGAACCTCCTGCTTCCGATCCGGAGACCTGACCTGAAGCCCGACATATCACGAACATCATGGACACCTTCTCCTGTGACTCCAGTTGCAGCTCAGGCCCTCTGGACCCTAAACGTGCTCCTTCCCAAGGGCCCAGGAGGAAGTAGGGTAATTAGCCTGAGCTGACTGCTGCTCCACTCAGGGATTTGGGGCTGTTTTTCTCTCGGGGTTCTTTCTGATGAGTAAAAAGAGGTTGTCTGCCCATTGTTTTGAATCTGGTGTACAGATATGAAATCCTGTAAAAGTCCTCAGTCCACTGATGTTTGCTTTCCTTCCTTTAATCCTGGATCTTCTGCACAGAAAGTGAAGATTCAGGTAACATAATGAAGCAGAAGGTATCAGAACTTACAATACTGGTAGAGATCGGCTGTGGCCCAGAAATTTCCATAGTCGTGTGTGTGCACATGTGCACATGTGCGTGTGTGCATGCACGCACTCCGCTGATTCACACATTGAGTTCTCTCACCTAGAATATATAGGAGTCATGGACTGCTGGAAATTTCCTCTCGGAAAGTGTGCACTTCGTTTCCTTGAGTTTGTTGTCTGTGTGCTGTGTGTAAGACACTGTGCATCACCTGTGATTTGAGTATGTATGACCGCTTACGATCTCAAGGCATGCGGTAGAGGGTGCGTGATAATTCTGTGTGCCGCTGTGAGGTGCATGTGACACTGTACTTTGTTTTTGAGTTTTGCATAAATTTGTGTGAAGGTGACTCATACCCTGACTGCATTTACCTACCTTAATATAAGATAGAGAAATCTATAAGTCTCCCTTTGGCAAATGTATATCTGTCACAATAACTGCTTTTGTGTGTAACGAACTCATATTCTCACTTCCTTTACTCAGATGATGTGTAGGATAGAGACTTAAAATCAAGCTACAAATCCGTGTGCGTGTGTGTGTGTTCAATATTCTCATATTCTGACTCTTTACTTGCTAGAGACCAGAATCCACACAGGCAGCTCCAAAAAAAAAAAAAAAAAAAAAAAAAAAAAAAAAAAAAAAAAAAAAAAAAAAAAA
>NW_024347664.1:0-326 GCF_902729225.1 Pteropus medius
GCCGCCCCACACCCCCGCTCGCTTTGCCAACAATGGTCTTGAAATACTCTGCACCTGACCCCAAGAAAAAAGTCAGGATGGTGGGGACAGCGGCTTCTGATGATTTGCGCTGCCCAACCTCCTCCAGAGCTGACGAAAGACGCTCAGGACATGGAGCCACCCCAAGGAGCTCCACGGAACCCAGAGTGCTTGTCAAACGTCTGTACCCAACTACCCGCAGAGGACTGAACATTGCCCACAAAATCCCAGGGACTGACCAGCATGTCAATTTGCCGCAAGTGAGCTATTTCTCAAAAGTATGCATTTCTGGCTCAAAATGGATGTGA
>NW_024347665.1:0-688 GCF_902729225.1 Pteropus medius
ACGATAGGTGTTTCAGGTGATATCCTAGCCAAGAGCCAGCTGCAGCCACCAAGGAAGCCTTTGCGATGACTCCACCCACCTCTGACTGAAACCACCAGACACCTCGAGTGAGAACCACCTACCTGAACCCAGTCAACTCCCAGAAACACAATGGGTAACATCATAAACGATATTTGTGTTTTTCACCCTGTCGTTTTGAGTGTGAAAATAGATAACTATTTGAGTGAGCAATAGATAACTACGACAGGCAAGTAGCAAGAGGTGGCGGATGGTCACAGTAAAATGTCAGTTAAATAAGCAGCCTCCACCCAGCCCCAACCAATACTGGCCACGTGAGAACGCAAGGGCAAATGTTCCCACGTTTCGACATTTTTCAAGTAAAAACGGACATCCAGAACCGTATGAGAAATGTCCAGGTTTTGAAATGTTGACGAATCGTTCAAAACCACTTGAAACCTGTTCGAGACAATCATGTGGGTCAGACTGGGTTTCTGGGCCGTCGGCAGTCTCTGGTTCGACGAGGTGGAGTGACCCTTGTCTGCCTCCTTCTCTTGGCACCTCCCTCAGCCCCATCCACACGGTCGTAGTGAAGCCTCCGTGTCTCTACATGACCGTACCTCTCGGTCACTGTTGACTGGTCCACAGGTCAGTTTTATCACAATTCTTACCTGGAATGTCTTAAGCAAAA
>NW_024347666.1:0-618 GCF_902729225.1 Pteropus medius
CCACACTGCGGGGAGGTGGAGGTGCTAGGAGCGGCCTGTCTTCTGTGGTAGACCAGGGGTCGACGCAGGTTTCCTTCGAAAATCCACCATATACATATATATATGCATATATATATGTAAATGGTAGCTTTGGCGAAAAGCTCTCTGGTGACGTCCATTTTGAGCCAGAATCGCAGACTTCCGAGAAAAGGCTCACTTGCGGCAAATGCACAGCACTCCGGGGGCCTTGGGGCTCTGTGGGCCATGCCCGGTCATCTGCGGCTCAAGGGGTGGCGAAGTTGGAGGAGCACTCACTGACACTTTGAGCTCCTAGAGGTACAAACTACGTGTCATTCGTCTCTGCATCCTCTTGCAGGGTTCAGAACCCGCCCACAGACAGCGTGCCCAGGGATGCTTTGGCCCCTCCGTCCATGGCGGCCGTCACCCGCTGGAAAGAGTTCAATTGGGAGACACTGCGGACAGCTGTGGGTCTGAATTCGGCCTCCGTGCCTTAGGAGCTTTGCGATCAGCTCTTTTAGCCTTTCATTTCTTCATTTTGAATGCGTCCACTGGGACCATTATGACCATCCCAGGCAGAAAGGTGAGGGAGAGGGAGGTGTCTGCTTCCGTCCTGAAGTC
>NW_024347667.1:0-21976 GCF_902729225.1 Pteropus medius
TTCCCACCTTCCCTCTGGTAACCAGGAATTCGCTGTCTATGTCCATGAGTCACCATTTGTCATGGTTTTTTTTTGGCTTTCAGTTTTATATCCCACACATGAATGAAATCATATGGTTCTCAACATTTTCTGTCTGACTTATTTCACTTAGCATGATAATATCAAGATCCATCCATGTCGTCACGAATAACAGTATTTCATCTTTTCTTATGGCTGAATAATCTTCCATTGTATATATACCACTTCTACTTTATCCAATTATCTATCATTGGACATTTCAGTTGTTTCCATCTCTGGGCCACTGTGAATAATGATGCAATAAAAATATATCTTTTCACATAAACATTTCAAGTTTTTTGGTTTGTTTGTTTGTTTTGGTAAATACCCAGAAGAGGGATTGCTGGGTTATATGGTAAATGTATTCTTAGTTTTTTGAGGAAACTCCATAATGTTTTACATAGTGGTTGTGGCAATTTGCATTCCCACCAACAAAATATAAAGGTTTTTTTTTCTTCACAACCTCTTTAATTCTTGTTATTGCTTGTCCTGTTGATGATAGCCATTTTTACAGGTGTGAGGTGGTATCTCCTTGTGGTTTTGATTTGCATTTCTCTAATAGCTAGTGAAGTTGAGCATCTTTTCATATGTCTATTGGCCATATGTGCATCTTCTTGGGAGAAACGTCCGTTCAGGTCCTTTGCCCATTTTTTAATTGGATCATTTGTTGTTGTTCTTGAGTTGTATGAGTTCTTTGTATATGTTAAATATTAGGTCCTTACCAGAGATGTTGTTTGCAAATATCTTCTCCCATTCGGTTAGTTGTCTCTTTGTCTTGTTGATGATGTCTTTGGCTGTGCAGAACCTTTTTAGTTTGGTTTAGTCAAATTTATTTATTCTCACTTGAACACCCCTTGCCTTTGAGGTCAAATTTATAAAATCCTCTCTAAGTCCAAGGTTCATGAGTTTAGTACCTATGTTTTCTTCTATGAAATTTATTGTTTCAAGTCTTTGATCCATTTGGAGTTAATGTTAGCGTATGGAGACAGATAGCAGTCTAGTTTCATTATTTAGCACGTGGCTCTCCTATTTTCCCAGCACCATTTATTAAAGAGGCTTCCCTTTCTCTATTGTATATGTTTGGCTTATTTGTCAAAAATTATTCACCCACATAAATGGGGGTTTATTTCTGGACTCTCAATTCTGTTCAACTGGTCTGTATGTCTGTTTTTCTGCTAGTACCATACCATTTGTATTATTGTTGCTTTGTAGTATAACTTGAAGTCAAGCAGAGTGATGTGTTTGGCTTCCCCCGCCCCTCAGGATTTCTTAGTCTATCTAGTGTCGTTTGTGCCTCCATATAAATATGATGATTTTTTGTTCTATTTCTTTAAAAAATATCATTGGACTTTTGGTGGGGATTGCATTAAATATGCATAATGCTTTGGATAATAAAGTCATTTTAAAAATGTTGATTCTTTAATATCTTTTTCATCTCTGTATGTTCTCTTCAATTTCTTTTAATAATGTCTTACAGTTTTCATTGTATAGGTCCTTCACAAAGTTTGTTAAGTTTATTCCTAGGTATCTCATTCTTTTTCTTGCAATAACAAAAGGAATTGTTTATTTTTCATTTATTTTTTTGAAAATTTATTCTTAAAGTATAGAAACTCTATGGATTTTGTATTCTGAAACATTATATGTTTATTATTTCTAATAGCTTTTTAGTGGGTTCATTAGAGTTTTCTATAGAGAATTGTGTCATCTGCAAAAAGTGACAACTTGACATTTTTATT
The DNA here is from genome assembly GCF_902729225.1 of Pteropus medius. Classification (NCBI taxonomy): domain Eukaryota; kingdom Metazoa; phylum Chordata; class Mammalia; order Chiroptera; family Pteropodidae; genus Pteropus; species Pteropus medius. The sequence continues at coordinate 1,794 of NW_024347667.1, forward strand.
CCCTATTCGAATGCTTTTTATTGCTTTTTATTGCCTGATTGCTCTAGCTAGACCTTTCAATATTATATTGAATAAGAGTGGTGATAGTGGACAGCCTTGTCTTGTTCCTCATCTTAGAGGGAAGATTTTTAGCTTTTCACCGTTAAGCATAATGTTAGCTGAGGGTTTGTCATATATGGCCTTTATTATGTTGAGATTCCATCCTTCTATACCTATTTTATTAAGTGTTTTAATCCTAATGGATGCTGTATTTTGTCAAAGGCTTTTTCTGCATTTATTGATATGATCATATGATTTTTATTCTTTAGTTTGTTTATGTGGTGTATCACATTAATCGACTTCCATATTTTAAATCATCCCTGTGCTCCTGGAATAAAGTTCACTTGATCATGAGGTATAATCATTTTGAGTGTTATTTTATACAAATTATTATTATTATTACTATTATTATTATTATTATTATTAGAATTTTTCCATCTGTGTACATAAGGGATATTGGTCTATAGTTTTCTTTTTTTGTATTGTCTTTACGTATTTGGGTAATGTTGGCCTCATAAAATGAGTTAAGAAATATTGCCTCTTCTTCAACTTTCTGGAAAAGTTTGAGAAATACAGGTATTAAATCTTATTTAAATATTTGGTAGAATTCACTAGTGAAGCCATCTGGCCCTGGACTTTTACTTTTTGGATGTTTCTTGATGGCTTTTTCAATTTCCATACTATTCATCACTCTATTTAGATTTTCCATTTCTTCATGATTCAGTCTAGGGAGGTTGTCCATTTCTAACAACTTTTCAATTCTTCTAGGTCATTAAATTTGGTGGCATATAATTTTTCATAGTATTCTTCTACGATCCTTTGTATTTCTGTCATATGTGTCGGAACGTCTCCTCTTTCATTTCTGCTTTTGTTTATTTGTGTCCTTTATCATTTTTCTTCATGAGTCTAGCCAGAGATTTGTCAATTTTATTAATCTTCTCAAAGAAACTGCTTTTTGTTTTATTATTTTTTTCTATTATCTTCTTGTTCTCAATTTCGTTTAATTCTGCTCTAATTGTTATTATTTCCTTCCTTCTGTTGATTTTGGGCTTCATTTGTTCTTGTTCTAATTTTTTAAAAATGTAATGTCAGATTGTTTATTTGGGATTTTCTTCTTTCTTGAGATAGACCTATAATAACATGAGCTTTTCTCTTATCACAATTTTCACTTTGTCCCAAAAGCTTTGATATGTTGTACTTTTATTCTTGTTTGTTTCTATGTATCGCTTGATTTCTCCTTCTATTTCTTCTATGACTGAGTCATTTCTCAGTGGTATGCTGTTTAATCTCCACATTTTTGTGGTTCTTTCTTTCTTATTTTTACAGTTGATCTCCAGTTTTAAAGCATTACATTTGGAGAATATGTTTGGTATTATTTCAACCTTCTTAAATTGGTTAAGGGTAGTTTTGTGTTTCTGCATATAGTCTATCCTTGAGAATGTTCCATGTGCACTAGAAAAGAATGTATAATCTGATCTTTTGGAATAAAAGGCTCTGTAAATGTCTATTATGTCCAGTTGGTCTAATGTGTCATTTAAGATTGATATTTTGTTTTTGATTTTCTGTTTACATAATCTATCCATAGGCGACAGCATGGTATTTAGGCCTCCTACTATAAATGTCTTTTTTTTTTTTCAGTTTCTCCATTTAGTACTGTTAGTAGCTGCTTTATATACTTTGGTGCTCCCTGATTGAGAGCACATATATTGCTAAGTGTTATGTCTTTTTGATGTACAGTCCCTTTATCATTATGAAGTGTCCATTGTTGTCTCTCATTACCTTTTTTATCTCGAAGTCTATTTTGTCAGATATAAGTATAGCTACATCCACTTTTATCTAGATACCATTTGCTTGGAGAATTGTTTTCCACCCTTTCACTTTGAGTCTATACTTGTCCTAGCAGCAGAGATATGTCTCCTGAAGGCAGCATAAGGTTGAGTTTGTTTGTTTGTCTGTCTGTTTGTTTTGATCCAATCTGGTACTCTGCACCTTTTTTTTTTTGAGTTAAGTCCATTTACGTTTACAGTGATTATTGAAATATGAAGTTTTCCTGTAGCCATTTTATTTTCTGTTTTCTGGTAGTTCAGTGTCTTCATTGTGTTTCTGTCTGTTATTTTAATTTGGTGGTGTTTTATGGTTTTCCCCTTTGTTCCCTCTTGTTTTGCGTTTTGTCTCTCGATTCCGGATTTTCTGTGTGGTTATCATTAATTTATGTAAAGGGAAATTTATATCCTTTTCCTTCTGTGTGCACCTTATCTCCATTACCCTTTGCAGATTGATTCAGCTCTTTACTCCCTCCTTTTTTCTATTAATTTGTCTCACATTATTCCTATTTATGCTATACATTCATTTCTAGGTTGCAGTAGCTGTTTTCTTCTTTTGTTAAGGTATTTATTTTTACCTTTAACCATTATGTAATATTTAAGCTTATAATACCCTATTCTTAATAATGGTTGCAATTTCCTTTTTCTGTTTGCCTGTTAGTCACCTTATTCATAGTTTGGTATTTTTTTTGTCCTTATGTTTGAGATAAAATTATCCCATTCGATATTTCCTGTAGTTCAGGCCTAGTGTTGAAAATTTTTCTCAGCTTTTCTATGCCTGAAAAGATCTCTATTTCTTCTTTATATCTAAAGGAGAACTTTCCTGAATATATTATCTGTTACTGGTAATGTCTCTCTTTCAATATTTTGAATATTTGGTTCCACTCCCTCTTAGCTTGTAAAGTTTGTGCTGAAAAGTCTGATGATAATCTGATGGGTTTTCCTTTATAAGTTACCATGCTCTTTTCCCTGGCTGCCTTGACAATTCTTTATTTGTCATTAATTTTTGACAGTTTTAATATAATGTATCTTGGAGAAGGCCTTTTATAATATAATGTATCTTGGAGAAGGCCTTTTTGGGTTGAAATAATTATGTTTTGTTTGTTTCTTGGATTTGGGGATCCAGCTCTTTTTATAGGTTTAGGAAATTCCTGTTGACTATTTGTTTGACTAGGCTATCTACTCCTCTCTCCCTCTCTTCTCCTTCTGGTATACCCATTATTTTTACATTGGCTTTACTGATAGTGTCAGATACTCTTTTTAGAAGTTTTTGTTTGTTTGTTTGTTTGTTTGTTTGTTTGTTTGTTTTTTACACTTAAGTCTCTCTCGTCTTCCTCTTGCATCATTTTCAGATTTCTGCCTTTGCTATCACTAATTGTTTCCTCCCTCTGGTCATCTCTATTTCCTACACTTGCTACTTCATTCTTCTTCTCTTTTAATGGATTCTTCATCTCCAGATGCTCTATTTGGTACTTTTTTACAGTTACAATCTTATTGGTAAAGTATTCTGCTGTTCATTGATTTTGTTTCTAAGTTCACTGAACTGTCCATCAGAATTTTCTTATATCTTGTTGAATTTTTTCAGAAGTGCAATCTTGAATTCTGTTATTTTATTCACATATTTCTATATCTTTAAGCTTATTTTATGAATATTTTTTTCACTTTTCTTCTGAGCTGCCTTGTCACCTTGGTTGTTCATGGTGTGATGGACTATTTCTCCACCTAGGCATTAATGGGAATGTAATCTGCTTTCTTTAATTGGGAAATTTATTATATAGTGATCTCTAGCATGTTGATGAGAAGATACTTTTTTTCCCAGTAGGTGGCACTCAATCCAAGACTTCTGGATCTCTGCTTTGTGGCGAATGCCTTTTATTCTCTGGAGAGGTGGGTGTCTTCTCTGTGACCAGGTCGCTTCAGTTTCAGGGCAAAGTGTGTTGGGGGTCCTGTCCTCTAAAAAGCCCTGAAATCTCGGTACTGTTCCAACAGTCAAATGCAACTCCCCTGCTTCCTTCTAAACACTCCCCTGCTTCCTTCTAAATCAGCCTGACTAGGTTAGAGTGGGGTGGGTTGAGAGAGGCCAGTAGTTATCTGTGTCTGTGTTCCTTCTGATAATGCTAGCCCTAAAGCTTCAGCTGCCTTGCTTCTATATACCCAACCCTGTCACTGGGACTGGCTGCAGTGTGTGTTTCAGTTCTAGTTGCTGGTTTCTCCTGGTGCTAGATGTTAGCTCTGGGAGAGTAGGGTATGGGACATGCTCTGGGATGGTGTGGGGGAAACAGCTAGGCTCTAGGACTCAGCTTTCTGACTGGTAATGGTGGTTGCTAAGACACAGATGTTGCCCTTCTGTATGTGGTCTCTGCCCTGGTTACTGGGCTCCACCACATGGAATTTGCTGATTACTCAGGCAAGACTGTTTGAGGCTTCACCACCTAACTCCTCTTCCCCATGTCTTGCAGGGAGCTCCAGGCTGCGTCCGCAGTACCGATCTCCAGCATCATCCCACTCTCCTCCCTTTCTTCCTCCCTTTGTCACCAGATTCACCCATTTTCAGATCTCTCAGATGTGTCTATGTACTAGGCTGAATGTTATCTGTTGTCTGTTGGATTGTAGCTGTACAGTTTTTTCTAATTTTAAGGGAAGAGTTCAGGGGAGATCCCACACACTGTCATGCTTCTCACTATCAACCATTTTTATAACACTTTTAATCTTATAAAACAGAAACCCTATATCCATTAAACAATAATTTCTATTCCCTCAGCCCTGAATGTCTACCATACTACTTTCCATCTCTATGATTTTGATTAAGAATCTCATAAGGGGAATCATATTACATTTTTTTGACAAGCTTATTTTACTCATAATTTCCTCAAAGTTCATCTTTGTGCAGCATATGTAAAAATTTATTTCCTTTTTAAGTCTGAATAATATTCCGTTCTATGCACATAGCACATTTTGCTTATCTACTTATCCATCAGTGTATACTTGAGTTGCTTTCATTGTTTGGCTATTATGTATAACACTGCTTTGAAAATGGGAGTACAAATATCTCTTTGAGACAATGCTATCAATTCTATTGAGTGTAAATATGGATCATATAGTAAATTTATTTTTAATTTTTGAGTAATGGTCATACTGTTTTCCATATGGCTGAAACATACTACACTCCCATCAAGAGTGTACAAGCGTTCAAAATTCTGCATATCATTGCCAATAGTTGCTATTGTCTGTTTTTAAAACTGTAACTAACATAAGGGGTGTGAAGTGGTATCTCATTGTAGTTTTGGTTTGAATTTCTCGAATTATTAGTGATGAAGTGAGATTTATTTCTGGAATTCAAACATAATTCAATATATGAAAATCAATGTAATACACAGCATTAACAAAATGCAAGGGAAAATCATATATTCTTCTCAATCATTGCAGAAAAACCTTTGACAAAATTCAACACACTTTCATGACAAAAAAATTAGATTTAGAAGGGAACTAGTTGAACATGATAGAAGCCATATATGGAAAAGTCCACAGCTTCACACATTAATACTCACTTTGTTATACAGCCTCCCAGTAAAGGAAGGGAGTGAGGGGAAGGCAGTATAAGATGTATAGTCATGATAATACTAGAGGAAACAAACTAAGTGACAGCAAACTAAATGCCAGACCAAAGGAGAGGGACATCTATGGGATGCCATGCAGTCTTTGACAATGATGAAGATTTATCCTTGTCTTTGTCTTTTCCTCTTCGTATATCTGTCTCTGTCTCTCTGTCATTCTTTATCTCTGTATCTATTGTCTCAGTCTGCATCCTTGTCTATCTTTATCTTTGTTTACCTCTGTCTGTGACTCAGTCTATCTTCATCATTCTCTGTCTCTGTCTTACTGTCTGTATCTTTCCATTTCTATCTCTGTCAATCTGTGTCTGTCTGACTGTCTGGGTCTCTACCTTTCTAACTCTGTCTTTCTGTTGCTTATGTCTATGCCTTCCTTTATCCGTATCTCCCTGTGACTCTGTCCCTCTTTCTTTTTCTCTTTCCGTCTGTCTCTGTCTTTCCCTTTCTGTCGCAGTCGATATCTGTCTCAGTCTGTCTCTGACTCTCTCTCTCACTATCTCTACCTCTCTCTTTCTGTGAGCCTCTTTTTTCTGTTTGTCTTTCTCTGTCTCTGTGCCTCCCTCCCATTCTGTCGGTCTCTGTTTTTCTACCTCTGTCTTTCAGCCTCTGCGTACCTACCTGTCTCTGTCATTAACTATCCTTGTTTGTCCTACTTTGTTTGTGTATCTGTCATTCATTGTCTGTGTCCATCTCTTTCTCTGTCTCTCTCCCTCTCTCTTATTTATATCTGTCTCTGTATGCCACTTTCTGTGTATCCATGTCTACCTGTGTTTGTTGGGGGGATTATAACTTGATCTGTCCATCTTTTGGGCTATTTCTGTCTGTCCGACAAGCCGTTTCTGTTTGTCAGGTTGTCTCTCTAGGTGTTTCTACTTCTGGATCTGTTAGATCTTTTGTTATTCTTTCTCTATCTCTGCCTGTATTAAAGAAACAAGGCTTAAATGTGATTACAATTTAGTACACAAACCACTTCTATTATGTTCCCTTTCATTCAGGTCTCTAAGACAGATTCAGTAGTCTGTAAGAATATAGAGGTTAGATGTCCTAGAGCTCATGTTCGACGATATAAGGAACTTAATAAAGAATGACTTATGAAGGAGAAAGAGGTGTCTCAAGGATGTAAGTGTGATGGACAAAGAGAGCAAACAAGTATAAAGTATGCTACTGTGGAAAAAAATATATATATAAACAAAAAAAAAGATGGGAATTTTGATGAACCATCGATCAATGTGCATGAAAAAAATCTTTTTTAAATATTTTTTTCAATTATAGTTGTCATGTAATATTATATTAGTTTCAGATGTGCAATACAATGATTGATATTTATATAACTTATGAAGTGATCACCCTGATAAATTCAGTACCCATCTGAAACCATTCATAGTTATTACAATACTACTGACTATATTCTACAGGCTATAGTCTATATCTCCATGATGATTTTGTACCAATTTGTACCTCTTAATCCCTTCCACCCTTTACACACTCCCCACCCCTCAATATGACAGCCATCAAAATGATCTTTGTATCTATGAGCTTGTTTATGTTGTTTGTTCATTTATCCTGTTCTCTAGATTCCACATATATTTGTCTTTCTCTGTATGATTTACTCCACTCAGCTCAATTCTCTCTAGGTCCATCCATGTTGCTCCAGATGGCAAAATTTCATTCTTTTTTTTTTATTGCTAAGTAATAGTCCATCGTGTGCGTATGTGTATCACCTCTTCTTTATTCATTCATCCATTTCTGGACACCCAGGATACCTCCATATCTTGGCTACTGTAAATAATGCTGTAATAAACATACAGATTCACATATCCCTTCAAAGTACTGTTTTGGGTTTCTTCAGATAAATACCTAGAAGTGGAATAACTGGGTCCTTCTTTGTCTCCTGTTAGAGCCTTTGTTTTAAAGTCTATTTTGTCTGGTATAGGTATTGCTACCCCAGATTTTTTGTTTGTTTGTTTCCATTTTCATGAAACATCTTTTTTCATCCCTTTACTTTAGGGTGTGTGTGTGTGTGTGATGTGTGTGTGTGTGTGTTTGATCTGAACTGAGTCTCTTGTAGGCAGCATATATAAGGGTCTTGATTTCTTATTATTCAACCATGCTATCTTTTGATTTGGGGTATTTGGTCCTTATACAGTTAAAGTAATTGTTGCTAGATATGCAGTTATTGCCATTTTAATATTCATTTTTAAAATCTCTGCCAGAAATTCTGTCTGTAAGAAAGCTACACCTCCAGCCTTCACCTTGAAGGCAGACAACTCAGTTCCTCTATATATGAACCTGACACACCTCGAGCTACTGCCCCAGCTCTGGAGCTCAGAGCGAGTGAGTCCATCATGAAATAAGTCCAAGCACAGGCTCCTTCAGTGGAAAGTCTACAACTCCTTCAGCCCTGAAACTCACTCAGCCATAATCTTCACTGTTTTTCACAGCCAGAAGTTGTGGAGACTTCTACTCCCAGCACTTGAACCCTGGCTTCAGGAGCCCAGTGTGGTGCCTGTTGTCTATCACCACACACCAAAATTAATTCAAAATAGATGGAGGCAGCATATTATTGGGTTTCATTTTTTGATCCCTTCTGCAACTCTGTGGCTTTTTATTGGTGAGTTCATTCCATTTACATTTAGAGTGATTATTGAAATATGAGTTCTTCTTATTGCCATTTTATCTTTTGCTTTCTAGTAGCTCGGTGTTTCCATTGCTTCCTTGACCTTGTGTTTCTGTTTTCCTTATTTTGGTTGGCTTTTGTGGGTTTTCCCTCTGGTTCTTCCTGTTTTATATTATAAACTTCAGTTCTGAATCTTTGATGTGTAGGTACAATTATGAATATGTAGAGGATATAGGCGTGTGTCTTATCTCCATTCTGCTTTGAGAATTTGGACCTTTGAATCCTCTCCTTTTCAGTCATTGTCATTTCGGTTTGTCTCCGTGTATGCTGAATGTTCATTACTAACTGCTATGGTAAATCCGTTTTTGTTGTTTAAGCTTATAATGCCTTATACTTAGTAATGGTTGCACTCCTCTGCTTCTACCTGCCTGCTAGTCGCCTTACTCCTAATTATGTATTTTTCTTTTTCATTTTGGTTTAGGTGAGCTGACCCCTTTCAGTATTTCCTGTAATTCAGGCCTCTTAGTAGACAACCCCCTCAATTTTTGTATGTCTGAAATGTCTTTATATCTTCTTCATATCTAAAGGAGAGCTTAGCTGGATACCTTATTCTCTGCTGGTAGTTCCTTTCATTTAATAGTTTGAATATTCGATTCCACTCCTCTGGCTTGTAAGGTTTGTGCTGAGATGTCGAACGATAATCTAATGGGTTTTCCCTTTAGTTTACCATCCTCTTTTCCCTGGCTTCCCTGAGAATTCTGTCTTTGTCTTTGATTTTTTGATAATTTCAGTACAATGTGTCTTGGCAAAGGCATTTTTGGGGATTCTGTTGACTTCTTAAATTCCAAGCTCCAGCTCATTTCTTAGATTTGGGAAATTCCTGTCAGCTATTTGTCTGAAAATGCTTTCTAGTCCCTGCTCCTTTTCCTCTCCTTAGAGAAAGCCCATTATTCTTAAATTTCCTCTCCTGATGGTATCAGTTAGTTCTTGTATTTCTCTTTTATAGTTTTTCATTCTTAGTTTTCTCTCTTCTTCATTCTGATTTATTTCTAGATTTCTGTCTTTGCTGATTTCCCAAGTTTGCAGTTTCATGTTTCAACTCTTGCAGTGTTTTCTTCAGCTCCAGAAGTTCTATTTGGTGGTGTTTGAGGATTTCAATCTCCTTGCTGAAGAACTCATTCTGCTCATCAGGTTCTTTTTTCAATTTCTGAAATTGTTAATATGAATCATTTTGAATCTCACTGAGTTTTTTCAGAAGTACCATCATGAATTCTTTGCCATTTACGTCCCATATTTCTATGTCTGTAAGTTTATTTTCTGGAGGTTTTTCTCTTTCTTTCTGAGATGTCTTGTCACCTTGGTTGTTCATGGTGTTTAATGGACTATTTCTACGCCTGGCCATTAATGGAAGTATATTCTGCTTCTTTTCCAGAAACATAGTTTATTATATAAAGGCCTCTCTTTAGCCTGTTGCAAAGAAGGCATTTTTCTTTTGGTTTTCAGGTGGTGGCTTCTAAGCCTCTTGGGTTCCTGCTTTATACAAAGTCTTAATAATGCCTTTTTTTTTTTCTTGATGTTCAATCGCTCACCCTCAGTTTCAGTCTCAGTCAGGGTTAGCGACAGTTTCTGTAGCGTTTTCTCAGATTCCCCTGGGGCTCTGTGGTGTTCAGTCTCGGAGGATGTGGAGGGAGGGGCCCTCTGGGTTGGGGGAAAGGGGGCTGCGGCCCAGCCTCGGTTTTGCAGCCGCAGCTGGTAAAAATCAACTGTTGTTTCCCTGCCATCTCCACTTCTCCGCTGTTTCCGCTTCTCTGCTTTCTGCCCCGATGCCTTGGTACTGCCGCCGGCCATGTGGAGATCACAGTTCTCCCAGGCAGTGCTGTTTAGGGAACTCGCAGCACCTTCTCCCTTTCCCCCTCCTCCTACAGGGAGCTCCGGCTGCGAGAGGCAGCTTCTTTTTCTCTCTGTCTACTGCCTGACTCCCGGGGTTTTGACCTGTGGTATCTCTTATGTGCAGATCCCATGCTCAGATGCGCTGGTGGGCAGTTTGAGTGTTTTTGTTGAGTTTTAGATGTTCAGCTTATTGTTGTTCCAAGGGGAGAGATCTGGGGAATGTCTCTAATTCCACCATGTTTCTGATATACTCTAGCTTCAGAATTTATCTTACAACCAAATGACCCAGCAAAGGGAGATACAGAGTACAGGATAACTTCTAAGGCTCTTGTTATTGTTCTTCTAGCTGCTTTGGTGCTTGTAGCCCATGCTCAGTGGGTTTTCCAGATGCAAGTAACCTCCTACAGCAGGCCTTTTTTGGTCTTTGAACACCGGGACACAGGTGGTGGGTCAGAGCCTTGCATGGGATTCGTACCGAGAAAGACTGCATCACCTGGCCTGGATAGAGTAATCTTGACTGTAAGCCCTTGCTTTCCATCACTTTGAATATTTTGTGCCAATCTCTTCTGGCCTGCAAAGTTTCTGCTGAGATAGCACCTGACTTTCTTATGAAAGTTCCCTTATAGGTAACTAATTGCTTCTCTCTTGCTGCTTTTAAAATTCTCTTTTTTCTTTTACCTTTGATGTGTTTTGGTGTGGGGCCCTTCGAGTTTATCTTGTTTGGGACTCTCTGCTTCCTCAGATTATATGTCTATTTCCTTCACCAGGATAGGAAAGTTTTCCATTATTCCTTCAAACAGGTTTTCAATTCCTTGTGCCCTCTCTCTTCTTCTTCTGATATCCCGATGATGCAAATCTCTGTATGCTTGTTGCTGTCCCAGAGGCCCCTTAAACTCTCCTCATTTTTTTTGTATTCTTTTTTCTTGTTGTTATTTTAATTGGGCGTTTTCTGCTCCCTTCTCTTCTAAATTGCTGATTCTATCCACTGCTTTATTTAATCTATTGATGATTTCTCCTGAAGTATTCTTTATTTAAATTATTGTATTTTTCATTTCTGACTTGTTCTTTTTTTTTTTATGTTTTCTATCTCCATTTCTATGGTTCCTCTCTCTTTGTTAACATCCTCGCTGAGTTCCTCTTCTCTTCCCCTAAGTTCTTTGAGCATCTTTATAACCAGTGTTTTGAACTCTGCATCTGGTAGATTGCTTGTCTCCATTTTGTTTAGTTCTTTTTCTAGAGCTTTGTTATGTTCTTTCCTTTGAGACATGTTTCTTTGTCTCTCCATTTTGGCTGCCTAATTGTGTTTGTTTCTATGTATTATGTAGGATGGCTATGTCTCCTGGACTTAGTTGAGTGGCCTTATGTAGTAGTTGTCCTCTATATCCCAGCAGCACAGTCTTTCCTGGTTACCTGAGCCGGATGCTCCAGTTGTGTCTCTCGTATGGATTGCATGTGCCTTCCTGTTGTAGTTGAGCATTGTTTGCTGTTTGTATGTCAGTGGGAAGAACTGACCCTTGGGATGATTGGTTGTGAGTACTAACCGTGACTATAGTGGAGGAGCTGTTGTGCAGGGGCTGACCCTATGAAACGGGATTTGCTTTAGCAGGGCTCTATTGCTTGCCCAGTTTGCCCTTTGGGTGTGTTGTCCTCAGGTGTGACCCCAGGTGGTGCTCTGTCTCAGACCAGAGCCGGCCACCAGGCATGCAGGCTGGGGCCTGCTAAGAGGGGCCCTGACTCAGGCCAACTTCAGCTGCAACCTGCGCCCTCCCAAGGGCCACCTGGCATAAACTACCAAGCAAAACGCAGATAGCCGGCACCCACACTGGGCTTGGATGTGCCTTGAGAGCCCAAGCCACAAACTGAGCAGGTTGCCACTAGTGCTGTCCTTGAGGCTGTTCAGCAAGAGGTATGGGACACACTGAGGCCAGGTGTTGCTTGGTTAGGTTTTACAAAACTTTGAGAGATTTCAGAAATATCCACAGCATGAGCAAAGACAGGCCATTTGCATGGAAGATCCACTGGAAGCGGCTTGGGTGTGGCTGCGGTGAGGCAGGGTCTCAGAGAGTCACCAGAGTAGGCCAGCCAGTATTAGCCAGGTTGATGGAGACTCAGATATGGCATCTGCCTCCATCTGCAAGCTGGGCGAGGAAGGGCTCAACAAAGGAATAATGGCTTCTGCCAGCACTTCTGTCTGGCAGAAAGCTGCCCCTCCAGTCCTTGCCCTAAAGCCAGACAATTCAGTGACTACCCATATGTCCCTGGTGCCTTTCAAGCTGCTACCCTAATGCTGGAGCTCAGAGCAAGTGAGTTATCAGCAAATAAGTTTGCAAATGGGCTCCTTAAGAAAAATGCCTGCAACTCCAGCTGCCCTCTGTCTCATTCAGCCACAATCTTCGCTGTTTTTCACAGTCAGAAGGTGTGAGGACTTCTCTTCCTGGCACTGAAACCCTGGGCCAGGGAAGCTGGTTGGTGCTGGGACCCCTCGTTCCTCCGGGGATGAGGACACTTGCTAAAAAAAAAAAAAAAAAAGGTTAAATGGTTCTTCATTCAGACTCAGTTTTCCACAGTGGCACAACTACCAGTTGACACAGCTAGACAATGGGAAGGTATTGATTCATTTTTGTCAGGATGATTGCTGAGCATCAAGGGCTTTTGAGGTAGATTAGAAATGTAGTTGATGGGTTAACTAGTGCCTAAAGAAACCAAACCTTGCTTAATATCGATTTGAGCTGTATCTGTTTTTGTATGAAATAATTTTGTAAACAGGAGTTACTATTTGTGATTTAGTTAAAAAAATGGCTATCAATCTAATTGCCTAATAATCGCAATATCAATACACAAACCTAATGTTGAGAATAATGACCCTGGATTTTTGTGAATAATTTGGTTATCAAAGAAAGAATACAATAATAACTTGTAGACCAAAATTACTAAGGCAGAGGAGGGGAATGGGCAGATTTTGAGATTAAAAAATTGTGTTAAAACATAAAGATATTTCCACTTGATGTCTTTTAATAAATACTGTATAATTTGCATCTGTCTCTTCAACTTTGAGAATATACACTATTTTCATTTACCTGTTTGTAGAAAAGACTGACCAAAAACAGCCAAAGCTATATCTATATTTTAAATACATCAATTTCTAAACGAGTTAAAACTTTACAATTATTTTATGAATTTTCCTGGAAGAAATTATCTTAAAATGTGATGACAGCACATTTATTACAATCCAGTGTTTCTAGTGGGTCCAAACAGATGATTAACCTACAAGAATATCTATTGTGGGACAGATAAGCAAATGCCAACGAAAAGTCTTTTCCCCTTTTATTTCTTCCATAATTCTTTTAAAAGACATATTAAACAATTTTTAAAATGACATCAAATTCCACAAAATGCGAATTAAGAACAATAAATTAAAGGGAAAAAAAACAAAAACAAAAACAAAGATGAAGAAACCTATACGTTCCCTGGGAAAGAAGAGACATCATTTAAGAAAGTGAACTTGGTAACCTAAGTGGTCTTTGTATACTCTCTGTAGCTGGTAGAACAAACAATTGACCTAATACATTACCATAATCAAACTCTGCCCAATAAAGAGGTCATAAGTCCCAAAGTCTTTCCTTTACTCTCCCACCTAATGTTCTTGAATGGAAGTATAGTTCTGGGAACATATTCACTTCCTAACTTATGTTTTTGTTGTTTTGTTTTTGTTTTAGCCAACTTGAAAGCATTAGAGTAGGAAGATGTTAAACAAAAGGGAGATTTTCATCAAGAGCTAACTTTCATGCTGCTTGCCCTGATCATGTTAGGCTAACTACAGTAACAAACAAGCTTCGATCTCACTGGCTTAATACAATAAATGTTCAATTTTCATGTTATGTGCCCATGTGATTCAGTGAGTTGGATGGGGTCTCTGCCCAGCACAGTCATTCAAGAACCCATGATCCTTCCGACTTGTGATTCTACAATTTCTCTAGAGTTCAAGAGTACTCTCCATTCACTTTGGCAGATGGAGAAAGAGAGAAAACATGGACTATCGTGTGAGAAGTTCTTATTAATTAGGTCTGGAAGTGGCATACATTATTTTCATCCAAGAATTTTATTGCCAAGAACTCATTGGTATGATTGCACCTGACTTCAGGGGAAGCTGGGGAATGTAGTTCAGCTGTAGGTCTGGATACAGAAGGGAAACATTTGGTAAATGACTAGTCAAGCTCTACTTTACTCACTTTCTCAGGGGATATAAATTCTCCCCTTGGGACTTTTGCAATATTGAATACCATACATTGTTACAGAGAAGCAAGTGTTTCCTCAGTATTATCTTTTATATAAGTAAAGTGGTTGTATACTTTGTTGTTCAAACTAGGGCACTTTTGTTAAAAGAGATGCTATTAATTTTGCCGAGACAATTGGCATAAACAGGTACTGTCTTGTGCAAACATAGACAGATACCCAACCCCACATATAGGGCATAATCGTCTTTAGAGCTAGGACAATAAATATGTGTATATACCAAATGGTATCTTGTACAATGTCGGGCTCTCAATAATCACCTGGAAGTTCAAAAGCATTATGGAATGAAGTCTTCTAATAAAATTGTTTCCTGTTAGGATGTGCTTCTATCATTTTTTCTTTGTGGCTTACCCAATGGATACCTGCAACGTTTCAAGAGCTATTGTTGTTTAGTCATTTTGCCATAATGTATTGAGTATAGTTATTGGCCATTTAAAAGTAATAAGTTGAGTGTATCCCTATGATGTCCGACGCTGGGAAACGGAGAGTGGTGATATCAGTTCATATATTTATGTTCTTATAATTTTTTTTTTTCTTTTCTGCTTTAAGAATGTCAAGACATGGATGAGATATAAATTGGCGTATGATTTTCAGGTTTTGAGATTAAGAGGGGAAAGTAGGAGCATATTTAGAGGAGAATAATTAAGATTAAGGATTTAAAACTTTATGACATAAAAATTAGTTGAACGAACTAGGCATACTTGAACTGAAAAAGATAAATCTAAGAATGATCGGGATAACTTTATGTAAAAGCTTAAAGGGGAGAAAAGTCTAGGCTTCTAGAATGCTTAGAATCAGAGCCAGTGGATGGAATATAAAGGGAGGGAGACCTGTGGCTATAAATTACGGAAGAAAGAGGCACAGTTGAAAGAAGATTGAACTGTCTCAGGTGAGAGTGGCCTTATGTATGTGTGGGGCAACAACAAATTGGTGGGGATTCTATAGCGAGGATTCAATTATTGTACTGCCAGTGCAAATTGAAATAGGAAATATTCAGTATTCTTCCCAAACTGGGATGTGATTCATTGATTCTCTTTGTTTATAATGATAAATAAATGACACAAATGTTACATCTAATTTCTCATGCTTTTATTAAGAATACATTAACTCTTAGAAATTCTCCTTAGACAAGCCACTGACACTCCATTACATGCTTCTAAATGCCCCCAAGTCCTCGTTGATTTACTGTGACTACTTTTTCATGCAACCTTTCACATCCTTCGTTAGGCTAGTTATGATTTGGAATAATATTAAGGTAAGTTACATTAATGCAAGTGCTGGGGAAATATTACATACTCGGATAAATGTGTTCTCTTCTATAATATGTATCAGTAGGAAAACTCACTTATTTTATTCATGCTGCAGATCCAAAACTGCCACGTGCAGTAAGTATGATTTGGCTGACATGGAAATATGGCTATTGTTTGGAAGCTGGTATTTCTATGAACGAAAAGGGTAGAAAACCTATCGAATTATATAAAAGAGCCATTCAATTAGCAGCATTACACATTGAAGTGGATTCCATCATACAATAATTCAGAGGAAAGTAATGTCTTATAAGTTAAGAGATGCTGCCTAGCACATTAAATTCACCCTTCCCACAATAAAGATCATCATTAGTGAGGTAATTAAGAATTATTTATTCAGTCTTAACAATAATAATGCTTCTCTGCACCTCAGTGCACAACCTTCCTATTCTAGGGCTTGGTTGAAACAGTTATACTATAGATTGAACAATTGAAATGAGTGACTATTGGTACATTGGGCGTCCTCATCTCAAAGGCCATTTTCCAAAGTCCTAGGATGTCAAAAAGTAATTGAAGATCATATGGACAGGCTGACTAGCCTATTCCTTTTCAGAGAGCTTTGCTGAATGTCCTTGATATCAACTCTGCTTTAAAACACCAATTCCTGGCAAAATTGTAATGAAAGACAAGATGTCTTTAGTCCCTCATTTCTCCTTTCAGCTGCTCTTTCACACAAAGACTGCTCTCATTCTGGAAATTTAATCTTTAGGCAATGTACCATTCTCAGGATATGTCCTTCTCTTCTGTTTGTCTTCCTTTCTTCATTCCCATTGAAATGTTCCCCTTATATGTCCCATTCCCAGAGATCCTTGGTCTCTGCTAGGGGGCAGGAATAATTTTGATGTGGGCCTACTCATTAATGTACTGTGTATGACATTTCTTGGCATTTTATTATTTTTCCTCATTGTTGAATGTATTGACAACTTTTTTTCTATTTAATTTATTGTAGTATCATTAGTTAATAAAATTAAATAGGTTTCAAGTGTACAATTCAATAACTTAACTTTTAAATAAAAATAAGCAGTCTTTGACAGTGGGACCATCTAACAGCTGGTAGGCACATTGTGGTGATGGCAGTGGTGAGTGGGATCTATGGAAGGTACTTTGGGAATGAGTGCCAGCTTGGTACATCAATTTGAATATTCTGATTCAGTAGACTTCTGTGTGTCCCAGGAATCCATATTTTCATAATGTATCCAGGTGATTGTCAGGTTTGTGAAGCACTGCTTCATATTAGTGCTTCTCAAATGTTAATGTGCAAATAAATTACCATAGAATCTTTTTTAAAATGCAGATTCTCATACAAGAGGTCCAGAGTGGGATTCTGCATTGCCAACAAACTTCCAGATGATGCTAATGCTATTGATCCAGGGGCCACACTTTGAGTAGCAAGTATCTGGAGCATTAATATTTTAAAACATCAATATCGATCACCATCAATGATGATCAATATTATCACATGTAATTTTTAAGAAACCAAGAGACTGAAGCATTGATTTTTTTCTTTTTTTTAAGTTCTCAGGGTGACATTAATGTCAAGGTAAAATTGAGCGCTATAGCTTTATTTATTGCCTCTTTCCCCTGTTTGCAGAGGCAGAGGTTGCTATGAGATATCAGTGAATGGTACCTGAACATTTTCAAGGTAACACAGGTCAAAATTATATATGCTAATAACTAAGAATAGGGGTTCCAGAGTCTTGAACTGGGTTTGAATACTGTTTCCACACATCATTAGTTGTGTAACTGCCCAAATAAGTCTTCATTATTAAGCATAAGTATCCTTACCTATAAATAAGAATAAATGAAGTAATGTATATCAAATATATTAAGCTCTCAATAAATGAGAACTGCTATTTGTAGCTATTATTATATTTAATGCTTCATACTTTTTTTTCCACTGGAGGACCCCAAATGCCAGAAGGAAGTGAATGCATATTCCTTGAGGTTGAGGGTGGTTCTTTATGAGAGTTATTTTACTCTAAAAACTCTTTTTCACTTAAATGCTTCATGCCAATTTTGAATTATGTGCCATAGTGTATCTGTGTATTTATTGTGAAACATTAATTATCTATTTTGTTCCAAAATGCAAGCAGAATTGATATATCAAAGAAATATTTCCTGTTTGTTTTATAGTTTAAAAAATTCCCGTTTGTATTATTGAATTACTCTTTTTAGTACCCTGATGGTACCATGAAGGCGTTTAGCAAAGACATCTGCTATCTTTATCGTGCGACTCACCTACCACAAGGGAAAGGTGTGGATGAATTTTACCTGTCTCTCGGTCCCCAGTCACAGCTGATTGAACCGGATGGCTACAACTTATCCAAGGCCCGCTAATCTATATGTAGCATGTAACCGAAAATTTTGCCCACGTAGGGACAATATGGATTTTTTTTTTTTGGACCAATCAGACTTTTCTCGATCACATTTTTGAACTTGCAAATAATGTATAAACTAATCACTTGATAGTGGGAGAGTAAATGAAAAGACTCACAAGGAGAGACTGAGACTGAGAAAAGGTAAAAAAAAAAAAAAAATTAAATGTGATTTCAACCTGAAGAAATAGTTGTCTCACAGACCTGCCTCGGGTTTATTTTATAAGCAAAGTAAAGTTCCTGAGATCTAATAGCATTGGAGGCCATTTCCCGGTTGACATAAAAAGAAACACTAACCTGTGGTAAAACTGTGAGATTGTCAAACATTACAGTTGTAGTCCCAGGTTCTAGTTTATCACCTTTCCACAAGTCAAGTGGAGATCTCTCTCTTTTCTTTGTAGAATTCTAGAAATCTTAAGTTAATGAACATTTATGTACTATGCACCAATGACTGGACTAAGTGCTGCAGAATAAATCTAGCACAATCCCTGCAAGAGGCTTTAGTATGATGAGGTAGAGTGCCATCTACACAATTATAGAATGTAGTAAATGCTATGATGACATAAAAACTTATTAACAGAGACCAGACAGCAGGGTTATTAATTCTACTTGGGAAAGCCTTTAAGAGAAATGGGGTTGGAGGGGAGAAAAAATTAAGTAGAAGGAACAGTATGAGCAAAGGCACAGATATTTCCATACATAGAATGTTCCACAGATATACTGAAATATCATTGTTGGCTGTTATTGAATAATATTATGTATGCCTTGGGATAAGCTAGGCTGTGCAGTAAAAAGCAAACAAAAATTCGATGAAACAAGGGACCAAAATCTCAATGGTTTAAAAGATCAAAGGTTTACTTCTAATGCATTTGAAGACCATTGTGTGTCTGGGCAACTCTCTAAATTAACTATCCTTTATATTATGACTCAGTTTGCAGCTTTATATCAACATGTACTTTCACAATTGCTGAGGCAAGAGAAAACATAATGATTTTTCTCACTGGCTCTTAAAGATGTCTACCTGGAAGTGACACATCATTTTCACTCACGTATCTTTGCCAAGCCAAGTCAGACAATCTCAAAATCTCAGGGAAGTACCGTGTTCCTGAAAGTGAAGAATAAGCAAATATCAGCAAACAACAGTAATGTCTGTTACTGTTAATGTCCCTGTATGAGATAACACAGTGTTATCTCATACAGGGACATTAGCATTTTAATAATAATCAAGTCTTGTAATAAATAATTCACTTATGGTGAAATTTCAGACACTAATAGTAATCAAGTCTTGTAATAAAAAAATTTCACTTATATGAGTTTGCAGAATTCAGTTATACATGATGCTAGTCCTTAAAGAATCTTTAAGCACAGAACAGGCACCTGATAGATGCATTCAAACATATTTATTACATAAATGAATAAGGTAGATAAGGGTAAAGAGGGTCAAATATATGGTGATGGAAGGAAATTTAACTTTGGGTGGTGAAGACACAATGAAATTATCATATGATGTATTATTTAATTGTACATTTGAAACTTATCTAATTTTATTAACCGTCACCTCAACACATTTAATAAAAAAAAAAAATAAGTTAGACCACAAATGGAAGCTGGAATAAGAGTTTTATTTGTCTTATGCTTTTTGCCATGTACCTATGATCATTCCAACAATTTCAAAGCAAGGCGAATCTCTGTATGTCTCTAGGGAATATTTCTGAAGTTCTAGCTGCATTTGTCTTCATGTTATTTTCAATCCCAAAGAACGGAAGTAATATAGATTTCTTGTACCCTGGCCGCAACACACATAACTAAAGAAAGATTGCTTCTCTACATGGACAAAGTAGGCATAATGGTTAAACTGAAAGAACTTGGAGTTAGACAATCTAGGTTTGAATCGTAGCTCCAACACTTACTAGTTGTGCTATCTTTTGCAAGTAACTCAAGTTTTCTCACATGTAAAATGTGATACACGTGTCTATTTTGCAGTGTCGTGGTGAGATTTAAATGAAATAACTGACGTTAAAGCGCCAGGAACATATTAGGAACTCAAAAGTAGTACTTAACTTTTCGTCACATATTGTTGCATTTACAGTCTATTGTAAGGCTCTACTATTATGAAAAGTGATTCACTCGTCCACATTTTGGGGGCCATATAGCACATGTGTTTAGATACTTTAATAATCTGTATTTTAAAGAATGAATTTCTATTTTTGCCCTTCTCTAATTAGGAT
>NW_024347668.1:0-358 GCF_902729225.1 Pteropus medius
CCCGGTGTCCACACTGCGGGGAGGTGGAGGTGCTAGGAGCGGCCTGTCTACTCTGGTACACCAGGGGTCCACTCAGTTTTCCTTCGAAAATCCACCATATACTTATAGATGAATATATATATGCATCTATATGTATATGGTAGCTTTGGCAAAAAGCCCTCTGGTGACGTCCATTTTGAGCCAGAATCGCAGACTTCCGAGAAAAGGCAAATGCACAGCCCTCCCTCGGCCTTGGGGCTCTGTGGGCGATGCTCGGTCATCTGCGGGTACTGGGGTACCGAAGTTTTAGGAGCACTCACTGACACTTTGAGCTCCTAGAGGTACAAACTACGTCTCATTCGTCTCTGTATCCTCTCGC
>NW_024347669.1:0-325 GCF_902729225.1 Pteropus medius
ACCATTATGCAATAACAATGACAAACATCCCTGACCAGGCCCAGTGCTGTGCTAAAAACTTAACATGAGTTATTTTATTTTTGTCTTCCCAACAACCCTAAAGATAGATGCTCTTATTTTTCTCATTGTAACAAGAAAAAAATCAGAGCTAGAGAGAAGTGATTTGACATTAGAAGTGTCAAAAAGCTGAGGTCCGAACCCAAGCTTGCATGCTTGATTATTATGCACAGATCACCAGGAGATTCACGCACGCACACACACACATGCACACACGTGCGCACACACACACACACACACACAGCACACCAGGAAAAAAAAAATCTGC
>NW_024347670.1:0-1287 GCF_902729225.1 Pteropus medius
AGGCGCCGGGCGAAGTCTTCACCCCGGTGACGTCAAGCGTTTGCTACCACGAATTTGTAAAATGTAGCTCTGCACAGTAGTAGCTGGATGGTCGATTCTTGCCGTCTTACTCACACAGAGAGATTCTTTTCTGCACCCTCCTCTGATGTCTAAGAAATGGAGTCTCCAGGAAATGAAACAATATCTTGTTCTACGCTGTTTAAAACAAGGTAAGAATGTAGCACAGAATGGAAAACTCAACAATAAAAGAAGTTATACCATGTTCAGGGACAAGAAGGTTCGGGGAGTTCTCCCTCCATATCTTGAAATAACTCTATCATTTACCTAAAAAAAAAAAGGTATACATAAAATAAAATGTATGCCTAAAAGCATGCAATTCTATTAACGTGCAGAAATGTATGCTTCCACAATCGGGACGTGGAACGTTCCCAGCACCCACCAGCGGTTCCCCGACGTCTCCGTGGTTCACTGCACCCACCTCCAGCCCCGGGGCTGATGTACTCTGTATCGTGGTGAATTAATTCTGTCCATGCGAGAAACTCCAGACATGTGCTCGTTTGTGTCTACGTCCTCTCACTCGGCATCCTTGTGGAGGCGACCCAAGACGTACCATCCATATCCATACTGTTTATTGCTAAGTACGAGTCCACTGTCTGTCAGCCGGGATTCAACCTGTAATTTCTCGATCACGAGCGTTGTGACGTATGCCGTCACGTGCTAATGTGCCATTATTTTCTCCTCTGGTGAAGTAGGTGATTAAATCCTTGGCTGTTTTCAACATATACAGGCAACCTAAATGCTCATCAACAGATGAGTGGCTAAAGAGATTATGGGTAATGTATACAATGGACTATTAATCAGCCATTAAGAAAATGAAATCCTACCATTTGCAAAGATGTGGATGGACCTAGAGGTTATTATGTCGAGTGAAATGTCAGTCAGAGAAAGGTAAATGCCATATGATTTTGCTCATGTGTGGAATCTAAGGACCAAAAAGAACAAACAAATCAAAAACAGACTCATAAATATAGTGGACAATATGGAGGGGGATCGGGGGGAGCTGGAGAAGTTGGTGAAGGCTTAAAGAAGTACAAATTCATAGTGGATGGATGGTCACGGGGCCGGGGAGCACCAGCAGCCAGAGGGAGTGCAGTCAGCACTCACAGGATGGCTAGGTGGAGGGCCAGGGTAAGGAGGGAGCACTCTATGCTTTCATGAACTCTAGAGATGTCTCTCCAACGTACCATATACTCGAAACTAAATGAAAGACATATTTTTTTAAAAAGA